>NC_086376.1:82765612-83013340 GCF_036588685.1 Mytilus trossulus | reverse complement strand
AACAAAACCTTGAATTAGCACTGAGACTACAAAAAATAATAATCAAATTTAACGTTTTCAAAATGGGCGCCATTTTTGCCACCACGTGAGCGCAAAATTGAAAAAAAACAAAAACAAAACAAAAACACATTATATTGATATTGAAATAAAACCAAATAAATATAAATAAATATATTTATTGATTCTTCTCCAGGTGATTGATACATAGAGAAAAAGAATAAGTAAAAAAAAATATCGAAGCAACCCAAAAACAAATTAAAACTTTATTGCTTTATTTATTTATTTAACCCCAGGAAACGAGCCTTTCAAATTTCATTATAAATTTTCATATTGCTTGCCCACCTGTTAGAAACATTTAACATTTTATATTTTATTGTTATATTTTAAAGTGTCTGTGCTTCACAGTATATCGGGTGATACAAAATTTTTAATATTTATTTTCTGTGCTTAATCGTTGGATACAACAGATTAAATACTCATCAACTATATATATACATGTCATTGGCAAAGCTAAAGAAAAGTGCAAATCGCCCAATCCCAACACCAGAAGGGCCACATAAATATAAGCCAGTTCTTTTAGGTGACAGCATAGGTGCGAAAATCCAAAAACAAAAATGTCATTCACAACATAGGGACATTACATGGTGGTTTGAGGGAGGAAGAAACGCAAATTCTGCTTTGACCTGGATAGAGGAAAACCTTGAGACTAAACTTCAACTCATTGAAAAGGATATCTGGCTTTACATTTTAATCGGAACTTGTGACTTCACTGACTTAAACATAAGAACTAGACTTATAAAAATCAAATATCAGAACACACAAGAAATTGTAGACCACCTTGTAGCCAAATATAAAGAAATATTAAAACATCTGAAATAACTCCCCCAACAGCAAGTGCACCATAGTGGATATACCATTCTTTTCAATAACTGAATGGAATAAAAAAAAAAAAAAAAGAGAGAAGGCAGGCAATCAGAAAAGATCAGTTGATTTGGAAGAAGAACAATTAGAAGAAGATCACATACTTGAAGGTCAAATAATTGCAGTAAACCAAGCAATCCAACAAATAAATCAAGAAAATAACCCACACTTTAACTCCGACCTGTATAGAACCTCAAATAGACAAGCCAAAAAATATAAAGGCAATTCGGAAAGCAATAGACACGGAGACACCAAGAGCCGTCGATTGTACAATATCACCCTACTCTACGACGGGATACATCATAACTACCACCTAGCCAGAGCCTGACTAATGAAATTCACTCTACAAACGACCAACGACTGTTGGATACCAGGCGACCATCTTGAAGCCAGAGAACCAGATATGAATAATAATTCTGTATGATAATAATAATAATAATAATAATAATAATAAATATCATTTCCTGTAAGATTAAGGGCAACATAATATAAATAAATAAAGAATAAAAAGCAATAATTCTGGAATAGGAAAAGGTAAGAGAAAGAAACAAAAATTTACTTTTTTTTTAATAAATAAAAATAAAAATAAAAAATAACTTACAATAATATCAACTCCTTGACGATATAAACCAGATATTCAGGGAACACTATTCTGGCATTCAGATATATATTTAAATATAACCTATATTAACATTAATATTAATTAAGCTATTATATCTAAATAAGACTTGGTAATATATGGTAAAAGCAAACTACTATCATGACTATAGAGAAAGTAAACAACAACAAACAAAAAAAAGAAATTGTGGTGTTTATGCTCTAAATAGGTATACCAGGTGATAAGGATATTAAGATAGCATACTTGAAATTTATAACAAGCTATATAGGGTATTATAAGATTCAGTAAAAACACAATTTAAAGGTCAGCGTGGGATTCCGCACTATACCATTGTTGTAGTTAGTTATCCAGATACTGAGTAAGGTCAGCGTGGGACTCCGCGCTATACCAATGTGCTCACCTTGATTAGCTTATTTAGACCAGTGTCCTGAGACTTGTAACTGATTAAAGTTTGTTTTTTTAATAATAGAAAAAAAATATATAAATAAATAGATGTAGCAAATTAAGTTATATTCTGTTAAAAGCAGATTGCTATAGCTATACTGAAGTAAATAGAAAAGAATAATAATAATAACAAAATTGACATTTGGCCTATTATAGTACATAGCAGATAATAAGGGTAGGACAAATCGTTATAATATTAAAAAAAACAACAAAAAAAACTTTATTTTATTGAAGGAATCAGGGCATCAAATTTGAGATCAGCGTGGGATTCCGCGCTCTACCATATCATTGACTGCTTATCCAAATACTGAGTAATGTTATTGTGGGACTCCACGCTAAACCATTGTGGTCACTTGGAAAAACCTATTTAGATCACAGTTCTGAAGTCTTTGATAAATAAAGCAATATCTAGTGAAATATAAATTAAGTAACTTCAAACTTAAGGAAGATAGAAAGGAACATTTTATAAAAGATTATATAAATAAATAGTTAATAAGAAAGAAAGAAAAAATAAATATGGAGCTCAGAAAGATGAGGAAAACCTTCTCTATGAGGGTTTTACATCCATCCTATAAAAAAACCAACAAGATCATATACCTTAGACAAGGAGAAAGCGTTACAAAAGAAACCAGAAGCGTGTAAAACACAACATCTCACGTATGAATCAAAATCAGGAAAGAATTTTGTCGTTGAAATGAGTACTGGAGCCTATGAAATTATAAAAATAGAGATATACTATATAATTCTGAGGAATGCAAATCGTATTCAGTTGTACAAAAACAAGATGGCGTGGAAAATGCAGGGTTAACTTTTGACTCATGTGATCGAGTATACAATAAAAACAAAATGGGCAAGTAGGCACAATGCTGAAGATTACAATCAACCTCTATCATACCAGCTGCTCAATGCATGTGAATGGTAAAAGATTGGACCTATTTAGAAATGATATATTTGATTTATGCGAAGAAGTAAAAAAGGAAAACAACGAAATATAACTCCTCAACCAAAGTATCGAATCTTATCTCTCTCAGATGAAACAAACTAAACTTCTAAAGTGATACAGCAGTCCATAACCAACAAGGAAGTCCATCCAGAAAATGATCAGGCAGACCAATTCAAAGATATGAACAATAGCCAAACCAAGAACTTCAATAGGCAAATTCTAGATACTCAATATATAGAATCTGATAAAAATATCTGCCCAGGCTGTAGAAAATATGTAGACTATGGAATTGGCTGTGATCGGTGTGATTTATGGTACCATTATGAATGTGAAAACATCACAAGTGACATTGGAAATGAGGCATTGAAACATATTGATTACATATGCCGTTTTTGCAACGATGATACGTTAAATGAAAATAGGAACCATCTGGAATGTGATGCTAATGAAGAATCCAACATTATTGCGGCTCTCCAAACAGTAAATGATCTTAATTCAAACAGAGAAAAAGACCATCCACAAAATGCAGATAACTCAAAGAAAAATAAAGATATAAACATAGACAGTTGCGATATAATACAATGTACTAGAAAACTGATAAGTGTAGATGAAAACAACACTCTTAATGAGTCTAGTCAAAATGCATTTCAACCGGATTCAGAAGAAGAAATCATTTTAAAATCAGTTGAGTCACCAAAGCTAAGCAAAACGAGTAAAAATATCACCGATGATAGCACAGCCGGCCAACCAAATGATAACAAATGGAGGGAAAACACCATCACAAACAGGTGAGAAGAGAAACTGTACCAAATCCAATCGAGCAATAAAAACATCGGAGAAGGATGAAATAATAGTGACGCAAAAAACTAGGATACTGAACCTAGAAAATGAAATTAGACACATGAAAACTGTAATTGATGCCATTCAAGCTGGGAAAGAAACTTTAAATCAAAATCAGACGTCAAATCAAAATGCTCATGCAAGAGAATATTGCCAACAAGAACATATGGCACAAAATCACATCAAAGACATGCTCCTTGCTCAAAGGCTACGAGCAATCGAAACCCAAATGATGCAAAACATGTGTATTCAAACAGCCATAACAACTCAAATTGCAATACAAGCAAAACAGCATCCACCTGTTTTACCACATATATGAACAGGACAAGTGCCAATACAACCAGACATTGCTCCAAGGGGAACACCAAGTAATATGCATACAGCATACATGCATCAATATACATCAATGCCAAATATACATCCAGGAATGAATAGAACATATGATCCACAAACCTAAATGAATCATCATTATGAAACACCAATATATATGAATCACCATAATGGTGCATCAACATATATAAATCGACCTCATGGAACACCAGAATATGTGAATCATTATAATGGAATACCAGCATATATGAATCAACAGTATTATCAACCGTATGGAACACCTACATATGTTAATCAGCACCATGCAATGCCTACATATATGAATTTTACATTATAGAACACCAGCAAATGCGAATCAACAGCAGATGCCAGGAATTAATACACACTCTACACCAGTTTTTAATCAATATGTACGTCAAGGAACACGTCCTCATGGTCTGCCTAATGGCTTTAACTAAGTATCAATCTATCAGCACATACTTCAGTGACAGTGAAAACTATAATTGAGATACCAGCAAATACAAAACCTGCAAATAAGAACAAAAAAGCAAAGTTCAAACTCCAATGGGATAAAATGGATAGGAGACAATACAATAACCTCATTCAGCAGGATTCTAAATCAATTATTGTAGAAAACAATGAAGAAAAGATGAAGATCTTAGTGTACTAAAAGAGAATATATATGAAAATGGCTATCTTAATCTCTGCACAATCAGGCAAAAAATGTACGAACAAGCAATAGACAAAGAAGCTGGAGACCCAGAACAGTTTACAGAGACTGAAGTCATGAAGGCAATTAGCAAGCTCAATACTAAAAAAAGTGCAGATGAATCTCGAATAACAGCTGAGCATCTACAAAACTCAAAATCAACCGTCTCTCCTGTGCTAACCTCAATATTTAACAATATAATATTGAAAAGAACAGTACCAGTAGCATTTAAATTTGGCATTCTTACACCAGTACTGAAAAAACAAAAAGAGCCAACTGTTATGAGCAATTACCGGTGTATAACAGTAACACATACAAATGGAAAATTTTTGAATATACCTTTCTGGAAAAGCTTAATCTAAAACCAAAAACACTTCTACAGTTTTGATTTACTGAAGGACTGTCACCAATCATGTCAAGCCTGCTCATATCAGAAGCTCAATATGAAATAAAAAAAAATCAACTGAAAACTTCTTTATATCTGTTCTTGACGTACACTTAGCATTTGATGTTGTACAGTATTTCATCTTAATGGATAAGGCTCTTGGCCAAAATATACATCCAAATTATTGGAAAATACTAACAGAACTATATGAAGGGTTTAGTTCCAAAGTAAAATGGATGGATGGACTAAGTTAACCATTTAAAACCAAGTAAGGAGTAAGACAAGGCGGTATACTCTCAACACACTTATACAAAATATTTGTACAAGACCTATTAATAGAGCTAGAGCAAAACTCATTGGGTTATTTTTATCCATTTCAATTTCCTATTTTGTCTTATTGTGAACTGAATATGAATTGTTTTACAGTGTAATCCATTGTATTTTTAAATGGTACACATATCTTCAAAATAAGACATTAAATAATTATATTAAAATCAATATATATTTTTAATATGATTTTTTTATCATACTGAGCAAAGTAGGATGTCATATCTAGATGAAATGAAAGATATGATTTAGATTTTAAGCATTGGCTATTATTTTGATATTTTAACAAGTTTTTTTAAACATCATATGTATCAAGTGTATAAAACACCAATGGGAAACAATAAAAGAAAAATGCATTAAACACAATACAAATAAATTGCCTAAACAAAACTATATATTTACTTAAACACTAAAATAATTGAAAAACCATGATAGAACCTGCATTGGTTGCAACGTAAACACGTACTTACCAGTATAACTATATAAGAAATGTACACAAAAAAATTGAACATGAACAATATAGGAAAATTTAAACAATGAAATTGAACATGAACACTTTAGAAAAATGAACACAATACTGAGCATCATGATCATTACTAACTCACTAACCAATGACTGAAGAAGAAAGAAAATAAAAGTAAGTTATCAACATGCAATGGTTAAAAAACAGAATTCAAATGAACAGTTTGAGCACACAATATACTTACCAATAAGTAAAACAGAATTAATCAAACAAAGTAATTTAAGTATAAATAAAATACAATTAGATAACACAACTTCTTTAAAACAATTTAAGTCACAATTTACCCACTGCTGTAATAATAATGTTATACATGTATAGTATTAAATACACAATCAGTCCTTTTTCTTTTTAAAGGTTGTTGTTCTCTCGTTGATCTTTCTTTTGCGTTGTCCGATTTTCTTGCCCAATGCTCTCAGCTGTATGAAATTCATCCTGCCATCTATGGATGTAATTACACGAATATCTGGAGGAATGTAGCTCTTGAATCTCTTGGTCAATCGTTCTCTTTCTTGTACAGTTTTATTTACCATGTTTAGGGTTATACCAATTAACTTTTATGCCCTATGGACTTTCAAATTCACCATCTACTTTTGAGCGTCTGATGGAAAATGTTCTCAGAGGGAAAGAATTATTACTCTACATGGACGACATCATATCAGTAAGTTCTACATTTGAAGAAGGTCTTGGGAGGTTAGAAAGAATCTGTATACGTCTACAAAATGCACATCTAAAGTTGAAACCTGCCCAATGCATTTTCTTTCAAAAACAAGTTAGGTTTCTTGGGCATATCGTATCAAAGGAGGGAATTTCCACTGATCATGAGAAAACAAAAGCAATAGATGAGTGGCCAGTTCCTAAATCTGCAAGACAGGTGCGCAGCTTTTTTGGACTTTGCTCTTACTATCGGCGATTTGTTAAGGGATTTGCATCAATTGCAAGACCAATGCACAAAATTTGCGAAAAGAATAGCCGTTTTGCTTGGAATGATGAGTGTCAAAAGGCATTTGAACAGATAAAAAATGCTTTAACAAGTACACCTGTACTTGCCTACCCTTGTCAAATTTGTCATTCATATTTGACACAGATGCAAGTGATAAGGCTGTCGGAGCTGTGTTGTCACAATTCAAGATGGTCTTAAACGAGTTATAGCATACATGAGCAAGTCTATGAACATACATGAATAGGCATACTGTGTAACCCGAAAAGAGCTACTTGCTGTAATTACAGCTCTAAAGACATTTCATCATTATCTATATGGTCAGGAAGTTTTGCTGTGAGCAGATAACGAAGCTATATCATGGATGAAAAATCTGAAGAAAACCACTGGTCAAACAGTCAGATGGCTCGAAGAACTGGGAACTTACAATTTGACAGTAACACGCAGAGCTGGAAGGACACACTCAAATGCCGATGCTCTGTCCAGAAGACCTTGTAAATCATGCAAGAGACAAGAATCTGTAAACCATACAAGCGACGATGAAACAGACGAAATCCAACTTGAAGAAACTGATTTTGTTAACCAGTAGTTACACGAAAATGAGGAATCAACACCAAGAATAGAAATAGTACGAGTATGTACAAGAAGTCAGACAGGAAATCAGTCTAGTGCTGCACCAAGTGGCTACTGCATAGATGGATGGGACCCAGATAGTATCAGACAATGCCGATTGGAAGACCCAGACATGTCACTCATTGTGCCATACCTTCAAGAAAAGAAAAATAAACCTGACTGCGACCAAGTATCAAAAGGAACATTATTCCAGAAGCCAATATGGCGACAATGGGATAGGCTGACAATAAACAATGGCATGCTTTATAGAAAAAAATATTGTTCTGATAAAGACTATGTAGACAACTTCAAATTGCAGCTCCTCTTACCAAAATCACACAAAAGACAGTCTTCAAGTATTTCCATGACGTTCCATCTGCAGGTCATTTAGGACCAGGTAAAATGCTAAGTAGGATCCAGCAACTCTTTTACTGGCTAGCTATGAGAAACTCAATAACAAGGTACTGCAAAGAATGTGACCAATGTTCTGCTAGGAAATCACTTAAACGAAACAAGGTCCATTGGGTCAATACTTGGTTATGGCCTATGTAACGTGTTGCGATTGATATTCTTGTTCCACTTCCGTTAACAAAACGACAAAACCGTTATGTTTTGGTCCTGTGCGACTGCTTTTCTAAATGGACTGAAGCATATGCTATTCCGGATCAGGAATCCATGACCATTGCCCGTACTACCGTGCATGAATTTATTTGCAGGTTTGGTTCACCATTACAGCTCCACTCTGATCAAGGAAGGTCTTTCGAAGCAAAGCTGTTTCAAGATCTGTGTGATCTACTTAAAACTGACAAAACTAGAAGTATAAGTCAACACCCCAGTCCAACGAAAGCGTAGAAAGATTTAACAGAACACTCCTAAGCATGCTAAAGTTTATTGTCAAAATGATCAGAGAAACTTGGATGAGATTTTGACACAGGTTATGATGGCATACAGATCATCAGTTCACACCAGTACAGGACAGACCCATAACATGATGATGTTTGGCAGAAACATATTTCTTCCTATGAAAGCTGTTATTCCACGTCCTGATGGACCAAATGAATCCACTTCCCCTAAAACAGATAAATATGTAAATGAATTACATGACGCTATGTCAAAGTCATATGTACTTGCTAGGAAACATCTTAAGCAGAATTCTGAGTATTAAAAACGTCACTATGACTTGAAAGCAGTAAAGCGCGAATTACAAGTAGGTCAAGCTGTATGGCTCTATGATGCATCGAAGAAAAAGGGAATTTGTCATAAGTTGACATCAAAATGGAAAGGACCATATGTTGTCACAAGGAAAATTGACGACATCACTTACCTTGTGAGAAGGTCAAAGAAACAGCCAGGGAAGGTCTACCACATTGATAGACTACTGCCCTATCAAGGACGGAATCCACCCACTTGGTTCTCCAGTAAGAAGGCTTGAGATACCTTTCATCGTTGTTTGAATAGCCGAAATTAGTTGTTTTGATGAGTTACTATGTTTATGAGTAACTGTATAACTTATCTCAAACTGGAGAAAGTCATGATGGAATTCCTAGAGTTGGATCAACTCTGGAAGTATATGTAAGGGAGACAAATGGCCATTGTTTCTCATGACATATTATTGGCTGTAAGGGAAGGATGATCCTTCCTGCCAGGAGAAAGGCAAATTAAACTGTACTGCTAAGCGTTTTTTTTTGTATGCGTAAGCTGCGCGGCGGAAAGCAATTAACGACAACTTTCTGTCTTGAGGAGGCTTGAGGTTTTGGAATAGGGAGACCAAGGGAGTGGATATCATATTTTAATTGAAACTTGGCCTGATCCATTTACTTCCAGCAAATTAGGATAACATAATGAAGTTTAATTAGCCGTCTTTGGTACAGTAAGCTATCTCCCACCACAAATATGTATTTAAGGATTTAGGATTCAGTACACTTGAACGCAATTGTTTATTTATATTATTTTACGATGTTATAATGTTACATACTTTTAAACAGTGAGCAAATAAAAACTGTTAACATAAAGGAAAGATAACTTTACTTTATTGAACTTGGACACACAAAAAACACTGATGAAAACAATATATGTTGGAGGACGCTCGTTCAAACATAAAAACTATGGAAAGCCGTTAGGAACAAAATTAGCTCAGTAACCTTCGAATCCAAGGGATTGCTCAATACATACATATTAAACAATCCGAAGACCATACTTAGGGAGTTTAATACAAATGTAGAGTTGCTACATGAGTCACATAGTGTTATCAAAGTAAACTACCGAGTATTGGACAGGATGCTCCCGGGTGGCTTACATTACTAACAGTTTTAAGACATATACCAGTCTGCTTAGAAATAGCAGAAAAGGTTAATCCAAATTGATGCATTCTTTTATTTTCAGTTATTTCGATTTAAGGTATCTTTTCCCCTACATATGAGCTCTCTTGTTTTTCTTTAAAATCCATTTTAAATTTAATGCAAACAGCATGAAATATAACTGATTATGTATAGTAGAACAAGATGATGGTATTGTCCACCTGTTCTAGTGTTTGTTCCATTTTACAGGCGAAGATAGGTAAAAATCATTTACCTTCATAAAAATCTATACATACACATATGAAAACACCCCCCATCTTAAATTTGATTCTCCCGATTTATTTTTGATATACTAAGTCTAAACAAAACTGGGCATTAGTAAATTTGTTCTCTTGGAAATTCAGAGCCATTTTTGGCAATAAGTTTTGAAATGCCTTCTGAAGACTTTTTCTTACAATTTGCATTGTCCTGACGATAAGAATTACTCTGCCACATATAATGAACACGGTTTTACAGATATTGAAACTATCTGTACAATGGAGACAAGAGAAGACCTGTTAACCATGTTTCCACATGAAAGTATGACCTTAGATCATAGGAGAAAGAATGCTCGAAGCTGTTGTTAAAAAATTAAAAACTGATACCAGCACAAAACCCTGTGATAACTACAGTAATAACAAAGAACCATGCAGACGAGATGCAGAAAAGGGAAGTCTATCAAAGATTCAGGAGAAACGGGTTGATAAACTGAAAGAATTAGATGACAAGTTGGGGAAAGCTCTTGCATCACAGAAAAAAAAATGAAAAGTTCATCCCCTTACCCGAGCCTGAACGGCATTTTATATTTATAAAACCCAGACATGTTCAATTTGTCATGTTCGAGGCCATTAGTCGGATGGAAATAAGGAAAGATCCCATTGTATGAAAGAACCATGTACCTCATGAAAGTATTGTGGAAGGAGAGACATACAAGACATACAACAAACCAGAGGTGAGCAGAATGAAAAAAAAGAGACGGGAAGAAAGCAATGAATGAAACCGTGACATAACAGAGGTCAAAAAGAGCAAATGGATATATTTGCAGAGAGGTCTCAGTCCTCATTCATGCACCTTATGAAACTTTGACTGAAAGCAATCAATCCAATGAAATATTCCTTGTGTAAAACTTATTGATGAGAGATTTGATAACACTCAAAGAATTCTATACCTGTAAGATCCCACAAAATGACCTAACAGGGGATTATGTGGAACTCCCTGAAACACTTGGAAGTGTCAGCACACTTAAAAGAAGGTCGCCATTTAACACTTTTTGATGATAACAGTAATGCAACACATGCATCTGCTAAATCCAGATGTGCAAGACCTAAGAAAACAACAACTGCTACCACTTATACCATAACCCGTCCAGTTTCATCTGATCAAGTAATGTCTGCAGAGTCTTAGTTTATATCAACCAAATTATATTTACCCATTCATGTCATACACGGATATCCTGAAATGTACTACTACAATCCTTATTATCATAATCAGTATCCCCAACAGCCCCAACAACCTCCAATGTCAACGTTATCACTACCAAAAGGATCACCACTTGTAACTTTTATTTGTTTTATACAAAGTTTGACTTTTTGAACAGAAGTTTGATGTTAAAATTTTGTGATAATTCTAAGTGGAGATAACTCTAAGTCATTTTGTTAAACTAGTGCTTGTAAGCTGTCTACAAACGAACACATATTCATTAGTTTGTAAGGATTAGATGAGGCTGAATTGCACTTTGTTGATATGCTTAAAAAAGTCGTAAATACATGTGGAGTATAGTAACCCTATATATCTAGCTTCAGTGATTCTGATTAAAATTTCAGATGAAAGTATTTAGGAAGTTTAAGTGATTTTAAAAGTAAAAAAAAAATTATGTTACCGCAGTAGTCTTAGTGACATGCATTCAAACTCTATGACACAGAAAAAGTTATTATAAAGTTAATAAATTTGTTGGCTATATTGGTATATATATATTTATATATTTCCTTTGATTGCTATAACTAAGCAATGTATCTGTAATTGTGGTATCAAGCACTGAGGCAATGTGCGTAAAAACGTTCAACTTGGTAAGTGTGGCAAGAACAATCCCATTGGTCCCATTATTATTGGGTTTGTGTTTTTCCCTTTACGTTCATTTTATTCCCCTAGTTGTCATAACAAAGCAGTCGCCCAAATTGAATATTCTGTCAACACCAATTATTGATGACCTACAGGCACTGGCAAAAATGTTACATTCTGAAATCTTTATTGCAGATAACACTTGGAGGTTTGTCGGTGGTCTGAACAATTTATTAAAAAAAAAAGGATGCTTGGCAGAATTCATATTAATGACAGTTTGCATATCGTCAGCAATATTTTGTTCGTTGAAAGTATTTTATTTCCATTATTTACATGATGTTTTCGTTTGGACATATTTTGAGTCAGGTGGCTGATGTTCAGAGTCAAAGTTATCAGTGAAGTTTGTACTGATTTAGAAGTTCCTATGTATTCTTTATTTATTAATAGTTTTCAAGCGAATGGCCAGGCATTTTATCGAATCAACTGATTTTTTTGTAAGATTTCACTCTTTTTAAAGAGGCATAATAACATTTAAGGATGAACAAATTAGAATCATCAGTTTGTGGTTTTATAGCAATTATTTTCTTTTTTATTGGTTCAAAATAAAGATCATTCTTGTCGTACTAAATATGTTGTCTTAGTTCATGTTGATTTAGAATCCCATGTTCCACGATCGTCCAAAAACTCCATTTTCTTTGACTTAGCTTTCTTAGTCATATTTGATTTATTATATAAATCAAAGTATTCATTTTCTTTTACCGAACGTGGTATTTCAGTACGAGACACATTTTCATTCATCAGCACATTTTAAACCTGATCAGTAGAAAGACACTTGCCATCAAAGGTTTTTTTAATTATATTTTCATTTGGAATATTTGAATCATTTGATTCATTTGCCTCGAGCGTGCAAGATGTCTACCATTACATCAGTATATAAGTTATCTAATTCTACATGACATGTGTCAAAAACGGATTGAAATATTTGGGCGGGGCAATCATCAGTGAGCAGTAGTTCACACTATCACTTGTTCAGTATTTTATGATTTGTATCAACATTTTGCTCTTTTTCATTGGTAACGGGCATGTAATTGGAGTTGACGTCACACGAGAGTATGTGTGTAGCTATAAAACATAGTCACATGTAGTAGTTTAAAGCTGTGTAGGTGTCCTGGATGAGAAACTTACTGGTCTTCATGGTGACTAGGGATTTCCGTCTTAACTGCATTAGAATGTCTAGCTTCCTACTCTTTTATTTTTCTATTGTTACTTAAAGATTAATACTTCCTTCTTGGTCTTCTGCCAATTTCATCTCCTATCAACATCTTTTATGCATGAATATGATAGCATTTTGTGGTAGACAACACGAACGGGGGATTTCAGTCAAATAGTAATGGCGTAATTTGTGCCTTGCTTTTCTTTCACTAATAAAGCTTTCTGTTGATGAAAGAAAGTAACAGTTTCTGTATTGTCTTTTTATCTAGCAGAGTTTTCACATGAAATAAAGTATACTCTGTCAAATATTATATCTGTATTCGTTACAATGTAACTGCTTGCCATTTTATATTCTACTGAATCTTTTTTCTTTCATGTGTGGTATCTCGAGCCTAGCACATTCTCTTATAACGCCAATAGCAGTAATGCTATGATAGCTCACAACTTCTTTCACCTCGGCATTTGTAGTTATATTTCTACCTATTCCCAAATGAACTGCCGATTCAGAAAGGGCAACAGGGGTATCACCTAATATTCAAGACTACAGAATAGAATAGAAAATTCTATTTTAAGCCGGGTTAAATGAACATTACAAACATAAGAATCGTTTTTAATTACTAAATTAGTTAAAATCTTTCACATAAATTAATTGAATCAAATGAAATAGACACTAAAGAGTTTAAGGTGGTACCCAACACTTTAACTTAAATTAATTTGGCTCGTTTAATTTTCATGACATTTTGACAAAGTATTTACGTTGACTCTTTGGCAAATGTATAAAAATTGTTTTATCAGAACATTTACACTGGTTATATAGCAGTTTGACAAACTCTTATTTTGATCATTGAGAAGCTTAATATTCCATTAACAACAAAACGTAATTAAAACGTTTAGCTCATTTTACAGAGTTATCTCCCTGTAGTGTTAGGTACCACCTTAAACGGAAATCAAAATCTTTCGTCAGATGAACCTGAAATTTGAGGCCAAAATCGTGCCTTACCGGACCTACTCCTTTCATTCCCATCCAAGTTAAATTTAATAGCCCAACTTTCAGTTTTATTGCCAATGGCAATAGCCTGAAATTTATCAGTATAAGCTTTTATTTTATTATTAGGAAACCAATCAATTACCACTTCACTTTCCTTTTACAAAGATTTAACTAATCCGTTCAAATCTGATCCTGAGTTTGACAATGTATATTTTCTTTTATAAAATCGAAAATGTCGATTACTGGTATACAAAACTGAAAATCACGGGACCCAAGACTGAACCTTGCGGTACTGCTTTGTAAATCATAGTAAAATATGCACTAACTTTTACACATCGTTTTCTGATCGGTAGTTTTTGACAGTTCATATGCATTCAATTTTAAATAACAGTAAGCTATGGGGTAAGCAGTCGAATGCATTTGAATGGCCCATACAACAGATGCAAGTATAAATTTTGATACACTGATTTATCCAGTACTAAATTATTTTTAGAAATGCTGTATTACGGCCAAAGCCGGGTAAAAGCGGACAAAGGATAAAATATCTCACTTAAATATTCTATTTCTGCTAGTATATGACCCCTTCAAAGAACGTTGAAACCACCTGTAGTATGCTAACAGGTCTGTAGTTTCCTGCCTCTAGCCGACTCGTTTTCTATACAAAAACGCATGTGCTTCCTTATACAGCTATAGATGATAAGGAAACTCTGGGTAGACTTTTGTCAACATATTAATAAGTTTTGTAATAGGTTTTTACAATTATTGCTTAGGCTGTTATCAATTTTTTTTTTAAGTGTAACACCATCAAATCCAGTAGCTTTGTTTTCATTGATCTTATGAGTTTGTTTTGTCTGAAAAGTCGTCATTAATTTCTTAAAAAGACAAGCTACGTCACAACTATCATTGCCAATGTTTTTGGCTACAATTTGAACATTTCTGCAACATTAAATTCATCATTGGTATGATGTCGTGATCATTGCACAAATACAATATTGTTAGGGTATAAAAATTGTTGGTCAGAAATATTTTTGTTTTGGACCGCCAGTGCAACGCTCTTTAATGTAGTTCTTATAAACTGACGTCTTAGTTTGGTTACAATGTTTCGTTGTTGACGATATGTCAGCAGCCCTTTCATTTAATGTCATTCCATTTTTTTTAAATAACTAATTGTCTCCGTTAAGAATTAACTGATGCATTTCTCTCATTAAGCCAAAATGCCGAACAATGTCAAAGGGTTTCTTTGTTTAGTCTTAGTTGCTTTGATTATAAGGTCAGACCTTAACAATCATGTTGATTTTTGGTCACGAAATTAATATCGTAATTCGTTCGCATGATCTGCCTGTACATTCTACATAACTCATAAGGATCTGTTGAAATTGGCGCATCACCGTCGGATACAGTTGGAATACCAATATTAACAATAAATGGATCCTTAACATGCTCTTAAACGTCACTGATGAGTCTTTTGTTGACGAAACGCGCGTCTGACGTATATATAAAATTTAGTCCTGGTATCTATGATGAGTTTATTTACAACCACTGGGTCGATGCTGAGACTACTATAACACATAGTAGTCTCAGGTCGATGCCACTGCTTGTGGAGATTTATTTTCCCGAGGGTATCACAAGCCAAGTAGTCAGCTCTTTTTGTTCTGACATGAATTATCATTGATATGGTTATATTTATAAATTAGCTGTTTACAAAATGTTAAGTGTTTGAAATACTAAGGCTTTTCTATCTTAGGAATATATTACCTTACCTTTTTTGGCAACACTTTTAGGAAATGGATCTCAATGCTCTTCAATTTCGTACTTTATTTGGCTTTTTTAAAACTTTTTTGGATTCGAGTTTCACTGATGAGTCTTTTGTAGACGAAACGTCTGGCGTATACTAGTATACAAAATTTAGTCCTGGTATCTATGATGAGTTTATTTAGTACTTTTCTAAAGTCTGCAATAGTGAATACATAAAAAACTTGTATGCTGTTGATGACCACCTTGCCGTACACCTTGTCGTTTCTCTATTGATTTTGAAAGTGTGTACTCTTGTGATGATTCAATACTAAACATTCATATGAACATTTTATAAAAATTCACAGCCTTTCTCCTTGTACTCTTATAATAGACAATTCAATGTTTGATAAATAAAAAATTATTGTATGCAGTGCACGCATCAAAAACGAATGGACAAGAATTGTCTTATTCCTGACTTGGTACAGGCATTTTCAAATGTAAAAAAAGGTGGATAAAACCTGGTTCTATAGCGCTAACCCTCTCACTTTAATGAGACATGTATTGTCATCCTTCACATAAGCTTTGGATTTCAAATATTTTGATCACGAGCATCACTGAAGATACATGTCTTGTCGAAATGCGCATCTGGTGCAAGACAATTAGTACCGTTAATTTTAATACTAACACTGGGTCGATGTCACTGCTGGTGGACTATTAGTTTCCGAGGGTATCACCAGCCCAGTAGCCAGTACTTCGGTACCGGCATGAAAATACGTTTTTTTTGTGTTATAAAAATTTGCTGTTTCAAAATATTAGAAATGATTATAAATTGAGGAATGTATCTCCCTCATGCAAACCTCTGATTCCTTTCACGGATTTGGCTATACTTTTTGGACCTTTTGGATTATAGCTCTTCATCTTTTACATAAGATTTGGATTTCAAATGTTTTGGCCACGAGCATCACTGAAGAGACATGTATTGTCGAAATGCGCATCTGGTGCAAGAAAATTAGTACCGTTAATTTTATTACTACCACTGGGTCGATGCCACTGCTGGTGGACTATTAGTTCCCGAGGGTATAACCAGCCCAGTAGCCAGTACTTCGGTACTGGCATGAAAATACGCATTTTTTGTGTTATAAAAATTTGCCGTTACAAAATATTATAAATTAAAAATTGAGGAATGTATCTCCCTCATGCAAAGCTCTGATTCCTTTCACGGATTTGGCTATACTTTTTTGGACCTTTTGGATTATAGCTCTTCATCTTTTACATAAGCTTTGGATTTCAAACATTTTGGCCACGAGCATCACTGAAGAGACATGTATTGTCGAAATGCGCATCTGGTGCAAGCAAATTAGTACCGTTAATTTTATTTAATTACAGTCTCATCAAATTCCGTTATGTTTACATTGATGCGTTAAATAAATAGACAATAAATAAAATAGTCGGAAACCAGGTTGAAATAGAACAAAAGAATCGAAGCTCTTTATTAGAGAAGGCGATAAATGTTTACTGTATTGTTTACTATAGTGACAATTTTTTTTAAAAGTTAATAGAAACAAACAAAACTGCAATTTTCCTCTCAATAACGAGGTGTTTTATTTCAAAAACACCATTTGCATAAGTTTTCAATTTATCTAGAACATAGTTAAGCAGAACAATTAGATATCAAGTCGACGATATGGGTATCTTTCAAATTGGATGACGAAAATGCATAACCTCCGATTTTTTTTGAAAAAAATTACCACGGACGGAAAACATGTCATTCTATTAGTTCAGTGATTTTCGTGTCTGCCCTTCCATTATGTGACTGAAGAAAAATTCCAAACAATAGGTAACAATTGTATCGAAAAGAGAAAATCGAGTGCACCTTTTTATGTTAGGGCGTGTTTGAGTTGAGTATTTTGTCTTGATTTCGTACAAAGTAAGAAGATTTTGTACATCGTCTCGCTTCAGATTCTATCATTTTTATATATTAAAGCTACAGGTTGACTTTATAACACACAAAAAACAGTACTTAAAGATGAAATATATGGGTCAAGTGAAATACCTATCTAAAGAGTCACAAAAACAGAGAATAATTAAACTGTTAATTGTTCTTGAACAATTGAGAGGTCTTTCCTTTTTTAATGTAAAATACATGTTCCAATAGACGTAAAATGTATTGAAAAGCATTATTACACACTAAAAACTCTTTAAATAAGGTCAAAAACACATAATCCGCTATTTGGGACATGACCTTGACCTTTGACCTGTTGACCTTTATCAAGGTCAATACTAGTAGTTTCCAATGTCCTGAACATTTTGCACTATTTACTATTTCTGTAAGTATAATAGTTTTTGAGATATCCAATAAAAAATGAAAGGTCAAAGGTCAAGGTCAACCTTAAAAAGCTTGAAAACACACTAAAAATCCTTTATATAAGGTTAAAAAAAACTAAATTCGCTATCTGGAACATGACCTTGACCTTTGACCTTTGTCAAGGTCATTAGTCCCCAATGTCATTGCTGAAGACCCAATGGGTCTAGGACCTTTGGTTATATAGAAAAAGCTGATTTTGTCTTTTCAGAAACCTAAAACAGGCTTTATGCCCCTTAAAAAAGGTCAAACCTCTTCGGTCAAAATGTAACAAAATTGCGCAGTAATGACCCAAACGTTTTCCACTATTTCAAACTTCTGTAAGTATAATGGTTGCTGAGATTATCCCATAACAAGGTGTTAGGTCAAAGGTCAAGGTCAACATACAAATTTGACCTTGAGGTATTTTTCAAAGATACATGAATTGATGATGATTGGTGAAGATCCTAGGTCTCTACGACTTACGGTTTCTGAGTTTTGGTGGTCCACCGACACCGGTTAATTTTCATAGGGGCATAACCCTACCAATGAGTCGTTGAATCTTTTCGATCCAAATGTAACGAAGAACCGAGGTCTGGTCCTGAACAAATTTCACCCTTGGTTTTTTTCTACCTATTATGGTTACGGTGTTGGAACGATAACAAGGTTTTTTGGTTTCGGAGGGATTACTCCGAACCGACAAAATATTTCGACTAACAGGGTGAGTTCCAGATAGGTATTCATGACACCGATACAAGGTGTGAACATGAAAGCGACACGTCTTACGGTTTAGGCTGCTAACTTCGTCAAAGTTTGGCGGAAGAATAATAATAATAAACAGAAGAAATACAGTAAGGTCTTTCCCTTTTGTAAAAGGAAAGACCTTAATTAGATCTCTGAATATAGTTCACATTGGCACTAATATTGATTTTGTCATTAGCAAATTAAAACATAACTAAATTTCATTATCTTTTGAGACGAGATGTATAGGGGACACAGCCACGTTAACTTTTATTTCTATAGAAGTCGCTCTTCACTATACTACTACCTGTCGATACATTTATTTTTGGCATTGCACAAGTCATGTCTTCTTTGACTATTAATGACGTTAAAATACTAAATCCCTGTGATGTGTTTTAGTCGATTTTAGTCTCTGATGCATGATTTTTTACTATTAATTGGTTTTGGCTTTTAACTAGCTGTCAGTAACAGCGAGTACTCTCAAATCGTATTTTCTTGTTAATTCAACCTGTTGATACTGTTTATAATGCTTTTTTGTCATTTTTTATTTTTATTGTTCTTGTCTGTATACCAGCTTTGATTATTTGTAATATCTTCAATTTTTCACTTATTCTTACAACATTTGTATAAACTTCAAGATTATAAAAAAACGGTTTTTTTCTAAAGTGAACATTGATTGGTTAAATATTTCTCAGTGTGTTTGAATTTGTTTGTTAGCCTTTTGGTCATGAATGTTTGTCTCTAATATTTAATTAACTGTGCATTTGTATTCAGATATCGCAGATCAAATTTATTCGTTCATTGTGTAATCATACGTTTTTTGATTGAGTTAAGTCTGCCAATTGATATTTTATATTATAGGGTCATTTTTATAAATTTTCTGTTTACAAAACTTTGATTTTTTCGAAAAACTAAGGATTTTCTTACCCCAGGAGTAGATTACCTTAGCAGTATTTGGCACAACTTTTTGGAATTTTGGGTCCTCAATGCTCTTCAACTTTGTATTTATTTGGCTTTTTGAAATATTTTGATCTTAGCGTCGCTGATAAGACTTATGTAGACGAAACACGCGTCTGGCGTATGAAATTATAATCCTGGTACTTTTGATAACTATTTACACCACTGGGTCGATGCCACTGCTGGTGGACGTTTCGTCCCCGAGGGTATCACCAGCCCAGTAGTCAGCACTTCGGTGTTGACATGAATATCAATTATATAGTCATTTTTATAAATTTTCTGTTTACAAAACTTTGATTTTTTCGAAAAACTAAGGATTTTCTTACCCCAGGAGTAGATTACCTAAGCAGTATTTGGCACAACTTTTTGGAATTTTGGGTCCTCAATGCTCTTCAACTTTGTATTTATTTGGCTTTTTGAAATATTTTGATCTGAGCGTCATTGATGAGTCTTATGTAGACGAAACGCGCGTCTGGCGTATGAAATTATAATCCTGGTACTTTTGATAACTATTTACACCACTGGGTCGATGCCACTGCTGATGGACGTTTCTTCCCCGAGGGTATCATCAGCCAAGTAGTCAGCACTTCGGTGTTGACATGAATATCAATTATAGGGTCATTTTTATAAATTTTCTGTTTACAAAACTTTGATTTTTTCGAAAAACTAAGGATTTTCTTACCCCAGGAGTAGATTACCTTAGCAGTATTTGGCACAACTTTTTGGAATTTTGGGTCCTTAATGCTCTTCAACTTTGTATTTATTTGGCTTTTTGAAATATTTTGATCTGAGCGTCGCTGATAAGACTTATGTAGACGAAACACGCGTCTGGCGTATGAAATTATAATCCTGGTACTTTTGATAACTATTATCGTATGTTTTTCTATGTTGTGATGTTATGCTATTGTTTCAGAAAAAGGGAGAAGGTTTGGGCCCATTAAAACGTTTAATCCCGCTGCAAATGTTTGCACCTGTCCTAAGTCAGGAATCTGATGTACAGTAGTTGTCGTTTGTTTATGTAATATATACGTGTTTCTCGTTTCTCGTTTTGTTTATATAGATTAGACCGTTGGTTTTCCCGTTTGAATGGTTTTACACTAGTAATTTTGGGGCCCTTTATAGCTTGTTGTTCGGTGTGAGCCAAGGCTCCGTGTTGAAGGCCGTACTTTAACCTATAATGGTTTAATTTTCAAATTGTTATTTGGATGGAGAGTTGTCTCATTGGCACTCACACCACATCTTCCTATATCTATATAAGGTGTGTTCGAATAGCTATTTTTTTTACTGAAAGTACTTGACGACAGTCTTACAAGTTTCCAAGAGCAAAATTGGTAGCGCGTCATTGCTACAATGGATTCCATTTCTACGATTGTAAAAATGAACTGGCGTAATGGGGAGATAATTTTGACGAAGTAGGATCCTGACTGATCAGTCATCATCGTATAACAATTTTAAAAGGAACAATTTAACAGAACACAAAACAATCTACTATCTACGAACACATTGAATGATTAGAGTGTCTGACGGTAGAAATTTTTTACACGTCACATAAATTTGTCGTTCAATGTGCATACAAACAATTTTAAGATTTACATAGGCAATGTAAGCATACAGGGTTAAAAAAATCAAAAGTATGTAAGAATAAATTTCAGAAATAGACCGAGATTTAAACTAGTCTAAAAGTTATAGATAGAATTTTAAATAGTAATTCATAATAGAAATATATGATAATGACATATAATAGACCAATATCATACTGACGGGATCTTTCAAAGTATAGTCACGTTATAAGAACAAAAACAATACAAAAAGTCGTATATACAAAAACAAACCACCAAAAAATGAAATCCAATACAAACACATTGACGAGAGGTATAAGTACCGAGCCACGTCAAATGGATATCACATAAAACCATTCAACAGTAAAAGTTATATTATTAATAGAACAAAGACAAATGAAAGAACAATAAAACACGTTGTTAAGATGATAAACAACATCAGTACGCAGAATCTATACATCAAGACCATCGTGTATTATTTGAGAAGTTGTTACGGAATATTTATCAACAGGGTCTCGGTACCTTCCAATAAACTTTTTTTACAAAAAAGGACGAGACGTTCTTTGACATACCCCTGGTTCATCAACTTTCTACTCAGACACTGATGACGTTTTACAAATTCTGAGTAGGAGCTACAAGCTCTTGAATATCGAATTAGTTGGGAAATATATATCCCATATGCAGGTGAAGTTGGTATATTGCAACTAAGGTGGGGGAAATTTATAATTTCAAAATTAAGATCGTCTCGTTTGTCATAGATTCTGGTACTGAGATGACTGTGTAAGTCAAATTCGAGATATGTCTAAAAATGAGGCGGAGGAAGTCGTGTCTGTTGTTTCTTTAATCTCTAGTTCTGGGGGATATATTAATGAAACCCAATCAGAGAAGTTCGGATTGTTTATGGAAAGAACATCATCAATATATCTGAAAGTGAAATTAAATATTCTGGCTTCTTTGATACTCTTGTTTTTGACAAGTGTCTGAAGGAACTCCGATTCATATGAAAATAAGAAGAGGCGCACAGTTTGTTCCCATAGGAAAATTTGTGGGAAAAGTCTACCTCCAAACTCAACAAAAATGTTGTCGATAAGAATCTCCAGCATACTGACCACTTGTTCTTCTGTGTAGCACGTTTTACCTTTTTGTTTTTCACTATTAACGAAATATGCCTTACGAAATCCCTAAGTAATAAATTTAAAGCGTATGCTACCATGTTTATGTTGAAAGGCATTGTGGATAAGTTCTTTTAGGCGATTTTTCAATTTTACATGGGGAATGGTGGTATACAGGGTTGAAAAATCAAAAGTTTTGATGGACCTAATTTTAGAAAAAAGACCGAGATTTAAAATTCATATGGTTAATACCACTACGTGAGTAAACAGATTCACAGTATTTCTGAAGACCCTCTTTCACTGCGGACAGAATTTTAGTCAATCTAATGGACAATTATTTAGCAATGATTTCTTTAAACCAAGTTTTAAAATTAAGATATTGGTTAAAACAAATATAAATATGTACTAGTTCAAGTAAACCTACTAGGGTGCGCTCGACTTCAGTGATTCAGCACGAGGTGCTTTGGAATTCGAAGGTTGTTTAGGACGACTTTTGTAAACAATAAACGCTAGCACATCATAGTAAAACTAGAGAGAAATCTATGTTAAAAATATTAAAACAAACATCTCTGTATTCAAGTCTGTGGATTTTTTTTTAACCATAATCGTGATTTTATTTCACCAAATTTTCTTTTCTATTAAATGCAATGAAATTGAATACTAATGCTTTCCACGAAGTTTCCCCTTGGAATATACATACAAAATGACCCATTTTTATTATTCATTATGCTGTCTTGATACTATTGCAGTTTGAAATATCGTGATTTACAGGCAACAGAATGGGTTATAAACCTTAAATGTTTATTTGAGATTTCATACCATTTTTTTTTAATATAACCAGTTCGTCCCAGTTTAGACAAAGCTTATGCATTTATTAAGCCGAGATGCCAAACAATGTCAAAAGGTTTTCCTTGTATCCATTTGAGCCAGATGTGTTTTGATTTCGTCTTAATTCCTTCAGTTTTAAGTTCAGTTATAACTAAAGCTGCAATAGTAGGCATTGCTCCAGAAGCAAATCCTTTTCGAAGTTAATTTTACTTTTAAGTTTAGGATTTTTTTTGGATAAACGAGTTTTCGCGACTAATTTTTCTACTGCACTTGTGATAAAAACTTTTTATCACTTTCCGATATCATTTTGGGTAAAGTTTTGATTTTCCATTTGTTTTAAAACAGGACAGCAATACCTTTTGTGTATCTGTAAATATTCAAACCTAGACATAATTATCAAAATAGATCAACCATAATTCAAGTGTTCAGCTGCTATATTTTTTTCATCTGCAGATTATTTATTTTTCATGCTAAAATATCCTTCTCTGCATCGTCAGCTATTGGAGGTGAAATGTTTTCTATTTTATTTTCAGTTACTGTTTTTGTTAAATGGGTTGAATCATTTTCTGCCTTAGTAAAGTGCTCTTTGTAAAAATTGTAGTCGCCAAGTCTAGAAAAACATTCCGGCTATGCATCACGAATCAAATTGTTGCTATTTAAAGCTATATATTAAAAGTGAGGACAGAAGTTGTAGCATTTACTGGATCTCGTTGTTTTTTTGTTTTTTGTTTTTATCCATGACTAAAAACTGGCACTATTTTCATCATGGAGCTACATAATTTTCTGATACGTAATAATTGCCTAAAGTTGTATTTGCATTGATCTAAGTTTCTGTTTATGAAATTAAGTGTTTTGAAATAAAGTGTTATTCTAATTGGTTGCTCAACCAGCGCCTTTTTGCATTCCCAAAACAAGGCAGATATGCAGTTAAAAATATAAATGGTTGAACAATATTAAACTTGATGTCAACAATTCTATTTCCAAAATCTGGTAAAATTTCAATCAATCATTCCTTACACTCGCTGATATGAATCAGAAAGTGAGTAATCATCAGAACACAATTATATTTTAAAATACAAATTTATGAATACTGCTACCGAAGTGAGTACTTATCCACGCTGAATTTCTGTTTTTTAATGAGTAAAGCCTTCTCAGAACGAAATACTCTTCCGGTAATTATTTAAAGACTTTAACTCGCATTTTTTTACTTTTTCTCAACCATTGTTAGATATACCAGAAAATGGATCAAATAAGTTCTCTTTTTTTTCTCGATTATTCACCTGCAACAATTTTTAAAGATTAGTTATATATAAAAGGAGATGTGGACTGGTAACTATGATTGGCAATGCGACATCTCTTCACAAGAGACCAAATGAACAGCTATGGGTCACCGTATAAAAGGCCCCAAAATGACAATTGTAAAACAATTTAAACGAGAAAACTAACGGTCTAGATATATATACTCTTGACTTGGGACTGACACACACATACAGAATGTGGCGGGTTTTAACATATTTGCGGGACCCAAACCCTCCTTTAACCTAGGACAGTGGTGTAACAGTACAATGTAAGAACGAACTAAAAATCAGTTGAAAAAGGCGCAAGTTATCAGATGGATACCAATAGAAATACATCTAACAAAAACACAGAGTGGACGTGACTGGGTACTTGTATATGCCAACAACAAAAAAATACATTAAGCACCGATCCGATAGTACTTACAGTTACTGACCAACTGATTAGTGTGAGTCAGTTTAAATCTTTATCAATATATGTAATACCTTATACCAGCATAAAAATATGATAGTCCTAGAATGACTATTTCAATATTAAAGACAAGAAAACTTCAAAATAACCAGAAGAAAATGGCTTCCACTTCATATAAATACTTTAGCCAACTGCCCAAACCAAAGAAAAGTTTAAACAAAAGATTTTCTCCTAAATCATACTGACCAATAGCAAACATATAATCAATAGGTAATGTTCTACCTTAATAAATTAGCAGACTACAAATCTTGTGTCGAATAAAGCGACGATATTATCCGACGAATCGAAGAAATCGTTTGGCATCTTCGGGACTGGTGGGCTGTGGCCAACTCACAACTTCATCTGTCTTGTCTGGATCAAACTCCACACCTTTCACTGAAACACCATGGCCGACGTACTTAACTTTGGTCTTGAAGAAACAACACTTGTCTGGTGCAAGCTTCATGTTGTGTTTTCCTATCCAAATACTAGGCGGAGATTGTCCAAATGTTCTTCATATGTTCTGCCAAAGATGATGACCTTGTCCTTAAAGATAAAGCAGATCTTAAGTTGCAAATTTGATAAACATTCCTCCATCAGTCTTTGGTAGATTGCAGGCGAATTGGTTAAACCAAACGGCATTCTGTGTACTCGTAAAACCCAAGTGCACCGACTGTGAAGGCGGTACTTTCTATATGCTGCTCTAGGATCTCCAATTGGTGATACCCGCTCTTCTTATCAACGCATGTGAAGTATGAACTGCCTGCAAGATCATCAAAAGATCTTCTATCCTAGGCAAAGCATAGCTGTCTAATTTCGCGATTCTGTTAAGTTGGCGATAATCAGTACGTAGCCACAGCTTGCCATTCTTCTTTCTTATTAGAACTACATTCGAAGCATAAGGGCTAAGAGATGGTCTTATAGATCCGTTTCCCAATAATTTTTTGAGGTATGCCTTCACGGTAAATTACTAGTACATAAACCAGCTAAATTTCAGTAAATTGGAGTAGACTGGAATATTAAAAAATGATTTTTTTTATTATAATTTCAGATAAGACATAAATTGATGAGGATATTAATTATTTAATTTTGATATGCAGATTTCGTTAGTTATGAATTTACTAAAATTTAGCTGTTAAATATAATTTATCGTATTTAACCATAAAAACAAAATTATTAAAATGATTTAAAGTGCTTTTACGTTTTCTACTATTACACTTACATATCACATCATTCAAACATACATTTATTCATAACATTCATAAGTTCTGCATACATGTAATTATACGTATAGATATTTAATATATTAGTATAAGAAGTATAACTGACCTTAGACATATGAAAACCAAACTCGGCGAGGCGGGGTTTAGTTCAATACACGGTTAGTATATGTGTTCTGACTTTGGCACTATTTGATTATTTAAATGTATTGAACATTTTGTTAAACATTGTTATATCAAGGTTGTTGATATTAAATTGTTATTGTTGGCATTGTTTTTTTTGTGTAGACCAATTGGGATAGGTTCTTAAAATTGAATACAAGGACACTTTAATATAAAAACAAGATGAGTATGATAGCAAATGAGTCAAATCTACTTTAAATTCAACAAATAAAGAAAAGTAGCGGTAAGATAAATTTGTTACATAGTGTGTTAGTTACTGGTAAATAAAGGCAACAGTAGTAACCCATAAATCCACGGACAAAAAACAAAATCGGGGTATCAAGTTAACTGAGGGACACGCATTAAATATAAGAGAACAACGACAAACCATTAAAATGTTACACATAGAGAAACGGACTAGGCATTAAACAATATCCTATGAGAATAACAAATATAACATCAAAACCAAATATATGAATTTGGGATATATAAGTACCGTGACACGTCATATAGTAATGTGAATTCACACTTAAAAATAAGAGAAAACAAACGACACAACGTTAAAATGTAACACACACAGAAATGAACTATAATATAACAATTGTCATATTCCTGACTTGGTACAGGACATTTTTAAAGAAAAACAAATGGTGGGTTAAACCTGGTTTTGTGGCATGCCAAACCTTCCTCTGTTATGGCCATGTGAAATACATTATTAAAATGACAACACCACATTACAAGACTACACTATAAATAAATAGGAGAGCACAATTGACAAAGAAACACTTGTTTGAATAATAGAAACTGGTGACTGCTTTTACGTCTACTTTTACCAAATCATAGTTTTCTCTATCCCAAATTTCTATCTGCCATGCTTATGACAAGTCCTACTGGAAGTGGCAGCGTTATCAGCTGAGGTGACAATACCTGATCTAAATGAGTAAATAATCCCATCATATATACCAGGATTGATATTTTGTATTTGCGCAAGATGCGAGTTTCATCTACAAAAGACTCATCAGTTACGCCCGAATTAAAAAAATTAAATAACAAATAGATTACGAAGTTGACGAGCATTGAGGACAAAAAATCATAAAAGTTTTGCCAAATACAGCTATAAATATGATATTCTTTTTCGGAGAGAGAAAAGCCTTAGTAATTCAAAGTTTTGTGAACATTTTGTTCACTATATCAATACCAATTCATATCAACACAAAAGTGCCGACTTCTTGGCTTGAGATGCCCTCGGGGGACAAGAACTCAACCAACAGTGCCATCGACCAAGTGGTTATTATGTTTTAGATTTTATTTTTTTCTAGTAATAATTGACTATCAGGAGCACTGGATTCCAATCTTATTTGACTAGGATTGTTAGTTTTCTATGAAAGATCGGTGATTTTCTCCGGGCACCTCGGCTTCCGCCATCAATAAAAACTGACCAAAGTGGCGGTTAAAAGAGGCATTTAAACAACAAAAACAATTTAGTTATGATATCAAGAAATACGAACAAGTACGGTGACCTATAATTGTTAATGTTTGTGTCATTTTGGTCTTTTGTGGATAGTTGTCTCATTGTCAATCATACGACATCTTTTTTATATAAACTCATAACACATGTGACTATATTATAGGAAAATATAAATACGGTTATGACGGTTTTGCTATTGTCACTTTAACTTCCTTACATGTATGATATATTCTATACTACGTCATGTTCGTATATCACACTGTGTCATTCTTCGAGATTTGCTGTTTTTAAGTGCACACTGTACAAATATTGACTATATCTGCCACAACAATCTTCTGAATGGATATTTCAACTTTTGGAATATGAGCGTGTGAATACTGCAACTGATGTTAATAGTTACTAATCCCAGCTTATCCACGCTGAATTTCTGCTATGTAATAGTTATGTGGGTAAAATATACTCAGAACACAACAATCCACTGATAGTTCTTGAAACTTACTCAATCCTTCAATCACCGCTTTCTAACTGTCACCAGAATTGTTAGTTGTTCCGGAAAATGGATCAAATAAATATACGTATTTTCCACTTGACGCTATGTTTTAACGTGCCTTTTTTAAATTTTCATAAAGTATGACTACATTCCCTCCGGAGACTTGCTTTCAAATAACTTTATTCTTACTTACTATGATTGATCACGATAAGATCTCACTAGTTCTTTGATGTTAGAAACATACACTGCAATTTTGTCAGAAGATCTCAATAGTTTTCTGATGTTAGAAACATACACTGCAATATTGTCAGAAGATCTCAATAGTTTTCTGATGTTAGAAACATACACTGCAATATTGTCAGAAGATCTCAATAGTTCTCTGATGTTAGAAACATACAATGCAATATTGTCAGAAGATCTCAATAGTTCTCTGATGTTGGAAACACGCTGCAATATTGTCAGAAGATCTCAATAGTTCTCTGATGTTAGAAACATACACTGCAATATTGTCAGAAGATCTCAATAGTTCTCTAATGTTAGAAACATACACTGCAATATTGTCAGAAGATCTCAATAGTTCTCTGATGTTAGAAACATACACTGCAATATTGTCAGAAGATCTCAATAGTTCTCTGATGTTAGAAACATACACTGCAATATTGTCAAAAGTTACTACCAGGTTCTGTAAATTGAATTGAAGTTATTTATTAGTTAATTCCAACAAACATCACTGCATCAACACATACAATTTGTAATTGCATTTATAAGAAGTCCTGATTTGATGAGTCACAAATAGTATATATTTGTTGTTGTATTTCGGAAATGTTGAGGCTACAAAATGAAACAATTTAGAATGCACTTGTCTTTCTTTCACCCAAGAATGCTACAGGCATGATTGGTTCATCTTCAAAAATTATATTCCGAAAAGCGTGTTACACATTTAATTCACCAAGCTTGAATATCTTGAAAGAACTCAGACGGATGATCATTATTTATATAGGGGTGTGCTCGGTTGGCGTGTTCTGAAAAGGTCTCATCTGTTCTGAATCCAGACGTCAATCGAACGAATTGGAACCGGATGTATTTCACTGCTGTTAACTTGGTATAAAGGAAAAAACTCGGAATATCGAAAACTTGGATCATAATAAACTCGGCCTGCTAGTATTATGTATATATTTATAAAAAATGAAGTGAACAAGTCAGCATTGTAGATTGCGTTTCTTGTTGTTTTCGTTTTATCTTTAATTTTATCTTACTTAAATTTAACAATATAGAAAAAAATAAAAAATGATCATAAATAATTCTAATTTCGGGTGGCAAGACATACGTAGGCTGAATCTTTTGGCCTTTCCGAACAAAACATTACATTTTAAGTGTCCAAATGAAAAAGACCGACATCAAAGTTTTCATGATTATCATTTATAAGATAGAGACATCAAACTGCCACTATAAAGTGTTATTCTTACAGAAAAAGAGAGTTTTATTGCATATTTCCCTAAAATAATGCTTATATGATCAGGTTCGTTGAAATACATTTAACCAATGATTTGTATAGTAGTACTTTACAAATTCTTGATTGAACAGATTATTTATTTGCAATTTTTATTTCACGGAAAGCTAAAGGCTATTGTATCTTTATCTCATAGTTCCCTTCTATGCCATTTTGAATTCTGTCTACACCTTCTATTTTTTCGGCACACTTGGAACTCGTTCAGAACACAGTCCTGTCTCGTTTTATTGAACTTCCGGTAGATTCCGTGCATTCCGATCGTCTGGAACTCGCCAACCGAGCGCACCCTAGATATCAAACAATTGAGTATATATAGACATTATATATGATAAAGCTATTTTTGATGTAAAATCTGGAAAAAAAACCCAGTAACTTCATGAATAAATCCTTTCAAATGATAAGCCAACCAAACTTAATAGTAAATGTCATCTTTGCTGATTCTCCTTCGTTCATTTTTCTAACGATATGTTTGCTTCACATTTCTTGAATTTAAAATGCCTTGACGGGTCACAGGAATTCAATGAACACACATACTGTCTTTATATACGTCACTGGCCATCTTGTCGCTTGACTGTATTGCATTTTCCGTCCTCTTGAATATAAAGGAGCTGTCTTGGCAAACCCTAAATCGCTTTTTGTACTGTAACCGTGTTGAGTCGGAACATGCAGTTTCGTCACCTTTAAAAAAGAATTAAGCAAATACCAGAGCTAGTCATCCTTTAATCTTGAATGTAGCATCATATAAGAGCATAAAACTTTAGATCATCATGGGTTTTGACATCATATATAATATTAAATCTTTAAAAAAAAACACAAAAAAAAACCAAAAACAACCCCAGTAACTTCAAAGACTTTAAAAGATTTTTTTTTCAAATGGTTAGGAAAAATACTAAATTGGAATTGTCGTCTTTGTTGATTTTCTTTTCTCACTTCACATGTCTTATTTTCAACTTGCTTCATATTTTTTGCATTTAAAATGCTTTTACGCGACCAAGGAATAGAGTTATCTCACACACTGTTTATAAATACGCCAATGACCGTCGTGTCAACCGATTGCATTTCATTTTCCATCCTCTTTAAGACATATGGAGCTGTACTGACAAACTCCTAATCCGTTTTCTACTGGCTGGAACATAAACACTTTCATCACCTTTATTAAAAAGAGATTACTATAGCTAGTCCTCATTCTTGGTAGATATCATCGGTACCATTGAGAATATTAAAAATTTCACACTGTTTAAGGGAACTGTTTATTCTAACCCAAAATTTTTATAACAAAATGACGTATTTTTTGTACAAAAAAAATGCATTTTACAACTTTTACTGCAGTTGAACTTTGCAATGTCAAACATTTCAAAATTAATCTTTAGATGATTGTTCACGTCATGGTTGATCGTTATATGCCAAAGAATATTGTGCGCAGCCTCCATTCAAACGGATAACCGCATCTTAACGTGTTCTGATTCCTGCCATAAGTCGACTTATTTGTTGCCAAGGTAGCAGCAACCATTCCCGACGAAGGGTATTGTGTATTTCATGACACTAAGGATTTTCTTATTCCAGGCATATCCGTATTTAGCACAACTTTTTTGAATTTTGGATCTTCAATGCTCTTCAACTTTCTACTTGTTTGGCTTTATTAATATTTTGACATGAGCGTCACTGATGAGTCTTGTGTAGACGAAAAGCGCGTCTGGCGTACTAAATTATAATCCTGGCAACTTTGATAAGGCAGCAACCATTTAATTTTCCTAAAGGGGGGTGGGGGGTATCTATGTTTTTTTTTGGAAAAAAAGTTTGTTTCCAGTTTTTGGAGAAAAAAATAATTTGTTTTTGACCCTGAGAAAAAAAATATAGATTAATTCACTCTTAGCTGCCACTATATGTAATGCTAAAATTGAAAGAAAAAAAATGTTTTCATCTTGTCGGCAAAAAAATAGATTGATTTTCGCCGAAAAAAAAGTTTGCGTAGAAAAAAAAACATGCTTCCGATACCATACTCTATCTTTGACATCTCGGTTAATCCCTAAATAAAAAGGACCATCAGCTCCCACCATGTCTTCGGGTCTTCTCTTTGCATACTCTAGGTAAGTAGCAACAGGACATCTAGGATTTCCTAAAAATAATAATAACATTCAGGTTACTTTAATTCAGTATTGAAAATTAAAGGTTTTAAACATAATCATGATAATCATACATTTTTTTTTATTTATCTGTTGTTATTTAGAATTTTTATTTCACCTCCTTGTTGTTTTTTCCCTGATAACAATAAACACAAAAAACATTATGTCAAATAGTGTTATTTTTTGTGATAAATATATTTTTTCAATTTTTTTGTTGATTTATTTAACAAATTTGTTTGCATTTTGATAAGGTATTATTACATTATTAACCTGATTAATTAGTTGATGTTGAAGGGGACATGCGAAAAAAGTTATCAACCTTTTTCAGTAAGTGTGATACATAAAATTGGGAATGGGAATGTGCATGTAATTATCAGACAAAATAAACATGATAAAAGTGAAAATGTGAACATACAATGTACCCAGTCTCATGGTTTTTGAATTTAGAAAATCAATAGCGTGATACATACCAGTATGTAAAAAACATCTTTACCAGTCTGAGTGAAAAAAATTTGCAAACCAAACTGTAATATATAAGCGTGAGTGTGTGAAAGTTACCCCATATTATAAGTACCTTTATCTTGAAACATTTTTGCCTGGAATGGTCTGGAATGAGTAGTGGCACCAGTGCGGGTCTTGGTTTGTCTTTCAGTGTGCTCCAAATACTTTTCGCCATTAGAGGTTGCCTTTCGTTCTATATCGCCCCAACGGAAGGTTACGTGCTCCTCCCGGGAGCGTAGCCCGAAATAAAGTCAGTTGTTTAGCCACACACTGTGGATGAGTGCACCTGGATAACCTGAAATAAAGTAGTTAAAATAAATATAAACATTGCCTTTATTTTATTTCTTTGGATACATATTTATTTTTTATATTCATTGAGAAAATTATGTTTGGTTGCACCACTATAGCCTAACACTTTCATAACTTGATTACCAGTACCATTTTGCTTGTTTGTATTCATTTTGAAAGTGCAATGATTATCAATAATATGTTATTTAAAGTATTCATTTCCCATACAATAAGTTTATTTCTTCAGTGGAGAATGGGTCCGCTCTCTTTTTTTTCACCTAGTCCCATGGTCTTAAGTTTCTTCATCTTGGCCGACAGAACCTCTCTGGAATGATTAAATTCTTTGACTCTTATGCTTATGTTCAACTTTTCAGTCATATATCTGGAGATACTACTTTGGAAGGCCTTTACTGTTCCGGGTTCATATGGAGTCCCATCTGCTTTGGTGACTTTCATGAAGAAAAGTGCGAGGAGCTTGTCAAGTTCATACACTGGAATTTCCTCCATTTTTCTATGCTCATTATTTGCTGAAAGCCAATTAGTGAAAATATTGACATCACTTGCAGTCTTTCGCTTAGTATTCTTGTTTTTCATTGCCTCAATGAATTCTGCGGTCTCGTCAACCTCATTTACGCTAGGCACAATATCGTCTGCGCTGTTAAGTTCTGCCATTTTGTAAACATATACCAGAAATCGCAGAGGGCTTGCGGATAGGTATGTGATAACATTGACGGAAAGGCATGTGATAACTTCCGAAGTATGTGATAAGTATTTTATATCAGCCCGCTAAGCACCAAATCGAAAAAATATGGAATTTACGTAATTTTAATGCTATTATCATACAGTAAAAATCATATGTTATTTGGCTTAAGTATATGATAATATTATTTATACCATGATGATATTTTTTTTTTGTAAAAGTAGATTGGAAAAAGAGGAACAGCATGAAGTTAATGTTGGATTAATACCGAAATTAAAGCAATTCTTACTGCTTGAAACCATTTTTATTGTTTTTTCCTTTTAAATGTACTTATTTATGTAGATGTATATCATTTATTTACTAGTATATGAAGACTCATTTCTTTTTCACAGCGTTTTGGTAGAAGTGGTGGATTGAAATGTTCTTTTTCTGTTTGCATTGCAAAACTATAAGAACTTTACTTTATGCTTTTTCATGTCATAAATACATACTGCAGTATTCTGGCAGAAAGGCAAATGGACTAGACTATGCTATTCTTATTTTATACGAATACGTCATATTTTTTTTTATTATAATGAACACGATAAACATGACATTTTTATGTGCAGATTCATTTACTACTAACACTTCATTTTTAAATACAAAAAACATGGAATTATATACGAAGAGGAGTTAAATTCCGAATTGATAATTGGTTTCATATATTATTATTATGAAGTGTTATCTAATCGGGAATACTTTTAAGATTTGGTACATAGAGTACCCGCTAAACAAAACGCCCGTGCAAATACGCTACTTCATAAAGAAATAAACATAATAAAAAATTAATAAATATAATCATTCCAAAGAAAAGGAATCCAAATTGTACTTGGCAAGAAATTCACATTTTTTTAATGATGAAGTGGAGAAGACATAAATCTTTACTATTTAGCAGATTAAACGACACAACAAACTGCCGAAAGAGAATAAAGAATGCTACATGTGTGATGTAAAATTCATGACGAGCACAAGTCATGTCGCAAGGTGTCTAAAGTTTATCTTGGTATGCAAACAGATTGAAAAATATGTCACATCAATAATACATTTGAAATTATATTTTCATAACATTTGATTGTAGTTGTATTTGTATCAATTTAAAAAAAATCGTTTGAAAACAACAACAAAAGAAATCAAATACAATTAGTGAAGTGTTTTTACAGGAAGTCGTGCAAAATTAATAACTGTTGCACAACAATCAAATGTTATTTTATTATTTTTAATGTCAAATATTCCTTTGACACGAGAAAATGTCATTTTCGACATAAAAGGTGTACCATTACATTTGTACCATTAAAAATGTTTTGAAGATAATGTCAGGAGTATCAATAAAGTTTCTATACTAGTAACATAAGTTGCTTGTGTGAGTCGACATCGCATGATTTTAGAAAAGGAGAAAAACTATATTCAAACTACAACTACTTAATTCCGGCGGGCCACATATGCAGAAAGATTTCTAAACCAAATGCCAAAATAAAAATATTGTATGTTTGCCAAAACGCGACCGACCCAAAAAAATCTGCCAACTCATTTTTTTTTTTTGGCCGTTTTTTTCAGATTTTTTTCATATCCGCTCCGTCATCGTATTTACTTAATATTAGTCGTCTTGCGTTTGAAAGTAACCGTGAATGGGCGTTTTTCAATAAAAAAAAAACGTATTTTCTTGTCCCAGCCACTTTAGAAAAAATGTGTTTGATCTTTGAAAGTAATTTTTTGTGCAGCCAGTACATTGAATTAGATTTAACATTTTTAAGCAAAGAAACAGTTTATTTTTAGGGGGATTGATAAGATATTGACTCCTGAATGGTCCAAAAACAACCAAAATGGCATGTCCCTAGACCGCTTGTTCAACATTCATACTCTAAAATATCGTAAAATAATGAAGAAATAAATGTTTTTTTTTACTTCACATAAGTTCTTTGACAATTGAAAAGTATGTTCAGAGCCAAGATATTTTAATAAACAGCTTTCAATATAGTTTTTGTAATTTCAGAAGGTGTGTCCCTAACAAAATGTCCACTACGAAACGAAGTCATTGCAATATTGGGATTGTGGGAAATAAATAAAACATGCGAAAACGTCCCTTCCTAAACGGTCCCCTACGAAACAAGCATGGGAGAAAAACGTTTCGTAGTGGACCCTACACTACCACGGAGTCTTTTTTAATCCTTTTTCAATTATATTCGTGCAAAACAAAAAACGAGGGTTAGTTTCATGTAATTTTTATTATGTTTTTATTAACATATAATAGGGTTGATGTCAACTACGAAACTTTTTGTCCACTACAAAACGCATCTAAATGTCCACTACGTAACATGAGTTGAACCTTCATGTGTGCAGTACTGTCTAATCTTTATCGATAAAAATGTTTTCCAATTAAAAAAAATATATATTTGTCTAGTATTTAAAGTAAACAAACTGGAATGTCTATCGGAAACATTTAAAATTGCAAAAAAATGTGTGTTTAGAAGAAGTTTCGTAGGGGACAAAAGTCCCATACGAAACAGTACACAAATTATGAAAATAATATCATTTTAAAGAATATTTAAGATTGCACTTTTTGTTTACAAACAGGTCTATTATAGAGGTATTCAAAATAACTGTTGAAATAAAATTTTAGACAAGTTGATTTTCTATTTTTTTTGGTCTGAAAGTTACGCTTTTATTAAAAAACGGCCGAATAAGATAAAAAAAAATTGTATAAGAGACGCAGTTAATCGATATTAGATGTTCTCGGGTTTTATCTTCTGATTTCACGAACGTAAAAAAAGTAAAACATGTGAATATGGCAGACATGCCATAGTCTTTTTAAGTCATCGTTTGTACTACTTACAATAAACCAAAAAACAAAACCTAGTGTGTCTTAATAGGCTATATCGCTTTAACAATAAGAACATCTGGAATGATGTTTTTGAGGAGGTTGCCGATCCTGATGAGATTGACATGTGGAAAACCGATTAAGGCGTTGTTACTGTATTAGACAAGAGTGGGCTACACATTTTCGAGCCTGACATGAGTGAACCTGTTTAGGTTGTACAGGAATTTGACAATAAACTTTAGTTTGCTACTTTTATTGTTGAGTGATTTAATTCTATCATGATAGTAGACTAATTTATAGAGGTCTTACATTCATGGCTTTTGATCGTCTCTACAAAGGTTTGAGGGAAATACTGTTCATATTTTTATGCAAATTCTGATAAAAAAAAAATTGCCTACTACCTACCTACCCACAACCAGTCATCATAGGTCGGGTTTGGGCAAACTGAAATATTTTAGAATTATTTTTTGGCATCTTTACTACTAGTCTTTAACAAACGATACAAATTAAAAGTTTGGCTGAACGCATCCTAAAATATCGAAGAGGGAATTTAAATTAAAATAAAAACAATTAAAGAACCTTATTGAGCAGGCTCACATACCCCACGTCCCCACATTGTCATTGGAGAAATTAAATAAGTATAAGAAAAAAAATTGAATGATAATTTCCTGTCAACATAAACATCTACATAGTATGTCCTTATTAATGGTTTAATGAAATTCTGTTGTGTGGTTTCAGAGAAGTTGAGATGACAAACAGAAGAAAATTGAAACTCCTAGAAAAAAAAATGAATCTTAATTTCCGGTCGATATGCACAACTACATAATATGTCCTTTTGATCTAAAAAGGTTTCGTGAAATTCTGTTTTGTGGTTTGAGAGGAGTTGCGATGACTAGAAACAGGACTCACGGGTCAAAAACATTTTACCCTCCGCAACGAAGTTGCGTGGGGTATAATAATTAGTTAGATATAACTGGATATTGCTACTGTTTATACAACTGACTAATAATAAGTTCAAGTAAACAGATACCCCCAGCAGCAGAAGATTTTAATCGGGTATGAAAATATTGTAAACTAGGTTGGACACAAGCTAAAGGGGGTGTGGTTTATTTTTTAGATGGTATATATAAACGCATCTACGTTTCAAATAAATAGGAACGTTAAACTCGATACCACGTATATTATGTACTAAACTGTCCCCACGACTACAAAATCCTTACAAAAACTTGGTATGTTTAGGGCCAAGGCAACAAACTTTCAATCTCGCTGGTATTCTAAATTTCAACTCTCACTCATCTCGGTAGACCAACATGGCAGAACCTACACCTGTTGAATATGGTGTGATAAGGCACGACTACTGACCATTGGAGGTCAAAAGTGCGGTATCCTCCACCGGGTTTTTTATGGAGAATTAGGATCGTAGTTATCAAATAGTTCCGTGTCTATGTTTGTTGATGCTTGTTTTTAAAGCTGTACGGAGTTGATTTTCCCTCGGTTTTGGTTCATGACACGGATTTGTTTTCGCTTAAACGATTAATGACTATTGACCAGCGGTATTCTACTGTTGTCTTTAATCATATTGAAGTGACAATTCGGACTTGCAACAGGCCACTTTCGAACCCTCAATGAGTTGTAACAATAGTTTTAAAAGAGATGTGACAAATCTCTCTCGACAGGAGGAATCTGATTAAACACGTTACCATTTCGACCAGCCGTGACTGTGTACCTGTGCATCACTAGTGACCCTATCTTGACATTGGTGTACCGGCTGTCGGTGATTTCCATTGAGGACTTAATGAATAGGAAAAATAAAAAAAGGTTTGATAATATTATTATCTTCTTAATGGTGTTTTGAGATCTTAATTTTTGTTTGTATAAGGTTCTGTAATTATCATTTTTCTCTTTCAACACACTTTATTTTAAACAAGAACGACTCAAAATTTAATAAACCCAGACCGGTAATGTTCAAAGATATAATTTATCATCACGTTAATTTGATCCTGTAGTGAATTCCACGTGTACATTTAGAAAGATTACAAATGAAGAACCGTTCCGATCAATATCAAGATTTTCAATCAATGCATATACAAAAAAAAAGAATCAGGTAATCCTCCCATTTATACACCCAGCTTTAAACTTTCAATTGAGTATGATGCGAGTTTCAGATTGTATGCCTTTAACCTGCGATGCCATTCATATGCCAATGGAAACTAATAAAATTACAATGCAAATAGTTAATGTTACAAACTGTAGTATCTTCAATTGCCTGTCAATTTAATACAATACAGGAAGCTGCAGTAATGACTTCCTTTGCCTTCTGATAGTCGTTATAGACATATTGCATTAATAGAGCTTTTAACGATGATTAATTACAAAAACTGACGACGAACCATCTTTAAAAAAATGATGTTAATTAATCAATCGGACATGATCAGCCAAATATTAAACAAGGGACCTGGAAAATAAATTTATACTTTAGAGGTATACGTTACATATTGATGTTGACTACAGATTGCCCAAGGACGTCTTTTATATTTGCGCTTTTTTTTATTCCCAATCAAATATTGAAAGAGACATACCTTTAATGCAGATGTAATTAGAAATGAATATTCAAATAAGTACATTTAGTCCTAACGAGATCCAGTTTATATTCAGTATATATAACGTATTGTAAAACGTTATCAAAGGTACCAGGCTTATACTTTAATAAATGCTCATTATTAATTAAATGCGGTCAATTTTGAATTAAAGAACGGATATTCTGACTGTCATATTTTAAAGCATTTGTCCAATTGAACTAATCAAATACTCTACCTATATCCACGTCATTTTTTGCTTTGTAATCATCAAAACAAAATAATTTTCCATTTTTGCATAGTTCGAAGTATTTCAGACCACTAGTTATAATACAGTTTTTACTTCGAACCCAAGAGAACATTTCTTTCTTATATCCTTATGAAATCAACTGCATTGATGCAACCATAGTGTGTCCCTCTTTTCCAACAGGCTATATTAGAAAGGCGATTTTACTAGAAAGCATGAATTTAATTTCGATTTGTTTGAACTAATATCGATAACGTTTATAAATTATAACAATTATTACGATATAGCACAACATTGCACCATATGTCTTGATCAATATTACACTAATAGTTTTTAAATATCAGTTAGTAATGCAATATTTCGTTAGATTATAAATATTAAGCTAATGATTAATTATATTATATATATGAAAATGAGTTTCGAGGGCAAAATCAGTAATATAAGGTATTGGTGCGGGAATTAAAACCACTATTACTTTAAAACATGCTTAAAAGTTTACATAGCCGTGCTTCGAGATAGATGTCATTAACAATGTAATCTTTGTCAAGGAAAGAGCTGTTAGTTAAATGCAAAGAGTTGCAGGAACGATACGTTCCGTATCGGGTCTGGGGTTTTTAGGCGCATTTCAAGACTCTCCGTCTTGAAATGCTAAGTTCCTATATTTCACCTACTTGATGATCTGAGCTATTCTATTATAAAAGCATAAGTAAATCGTTTATATATTGTTTGACTTAATTAAGATCAGTCGATGTTAACTTTACCCCCAAAAATGTAATATTTGCCAAAGAGACAATCCAACTAGTGTATTAATTTACGTTTTTTGATTGAGTTAAGCCTGGCAATTGATATTTTATCGTGTGGTTTTCTATGTTGTAAAGATATGCTATTGTTTCAGAAAAAGTGAGACCGTGACGTTTGGATCCATTAAGAACTATAATCCCGCTGCAAATGGTTGCACCTGTCCTAAGTCAGGAATCTGAAGTACAGTAGTTGTCGTTTGTTTATGTAATTTATACGTGTTTCTCGTTTTTTTATATAGATTAGACCGTTGGTTTTCGTGTTTGAATGGTTTTACACTAGTAATTTTGGGCCCTTTGTAGCTTGTTGTTCGGAGTGAGCCAAGGCTCCGGTTGAAGGCCGTACATTGATCTATAATGGTTTACTTTTTAAAATTGTTATTTGAATGGAGAGTTGTCTCATTTGCATCCACACCACATCTTCCCATATTTATGTAAGACAAAATTTTGAAGAATTAAACAACCATACGTCACCATACGACAGTAAAATAAACAAAACCCGGATTGAAAGTTATACACCTACCTAAAATGACAATTGTAAAACCAAATACCTTATTTTATGTGTAAAATAATAAACGGAAAACAAATATTATGCACTGCAGTAATCGACAAATCTTCATATGCTGGCTGAGTAAAACATATGACTTAGATCTCGAAAAACAAGCATATTGGCCTATATATATATATATATATATACATAGTTTTGCTTTTCTGGTTCTGTTATTAATCCAATATCAATAAACTGACAACGCGATCCCCACAAAAAACTAGTGGTGATCTCGGGTGCTCCAATTAAAGGACAGCCAATTGGGTACTGTTTTCTTTGATAATAACACACATGCTTTGAAAAAGATGGAAAGACACATGTCCGACTCCGCTTAGCTGTAAGAAACAGAAAATAGAACATTTTCCAAAATGCCGCGAAATTCCAGAATGGCGGGCTTTTATATCAGTCCCTGTGATGTATTAAGAAAGTAGCAACAACGGTTATTTCAAGTGCTTAATTTCCGACAGATAAAGGGTTTATTTGAATTTATCGTTGCAAAATACAATCGTAACGTAAAAGAATCCAAACAAGTGTATACGATATAATATGTGATGATGGGCACCTATTTAAAAAATAAGGAAATTTACACAATTAAATTCTTTTCAATAACTATTGTCTGTATGTTACATATCCTCCTTATTTATTTTTCAGATCGAAATTCCTCTTTTACTTCAGAACAAACCGTACAAATTTGCAAATCGCTCAAAGTTATATTTCAACAATTCATTTTGTTAACAACCACAATACATGTATTACTACAAAGCGCGGCAACATAAGTTTTAAATGTGAGACCTGTCATTTTCCTGCTTTACATTTATACTTGTATTTTTCAAAATAAAATATTGTTTACACAAAGGCTTATGGTTGCATCATCTGCGAAACTTGTTTCCGCTACAGGTCAAACAGAAGTTTACATAAAAAAATATCCGTAAAATGTTAACTAACATGTTAACAGTGAATATATATGTTAGTTGACAGTAAATATATACTAGTATAACAAAAGATTGCAAGACTTAAGCTGTCTGTATCGTTTAACTTATCACCGGCCAGGTGTCTAAGGGATTTACTTACTGCTCTTCCATTGCAACAGGAAGCTAATTGCAATCATGTCTTAGAAAACACCTTAAAAATTAGCTAGATGTCTGTTATATAATTCATTTTCAAACCAAATCTTGTATGAGTTAATATGCGTACTTATTAGTTTTGAGATATAACCTGATTATTTTTATAGTGAACCAACACTTTACTTACAATGACACTGATATAGTACTTCGATGCTCTTTCTTAGAAAATCATTAATTCAATCTTCCTTTTTTTCATAAGGGAGAATTGAATATCTCGCCTCATTACTTGGATGCCAGATGCGTCTAGATGCAATGCTTTCACATAAGGTTCACACAAAATTTTTCAATCTAAAAACGAGCTCAAGTTTTCAAACAAAGCTAACACCGAGGATTGCGTGCCCGTTTTATTAATATCACAATGAACAACGATGTCTTTAATTGGTAATAATCATGTTTGTTTATTTAACTTCAGTTTCAGTTATACGTTATCATTCTAGTCTCATTATGAGCCATTTTTTTATTGGAAATATTTTTCTACGAAATCATAACAACTCCAAAGTTTAAAAATATCTTAATCAGAATTCTAATGAATAGATAAAATGATAGATAAAATGCATATACATTTAACAATTTTCTCCTTATTTTCTTTGCTTCGTTTGGTAGATGTGATCACTCATGCTTTAGTAAAAATATTAACGGATTGATTATCGCCTTAGCATCCAGTGGCAACTAGTTAAGGCAGAATCAGCATATAGAAATGCAAGACAAAAGGCTGCAAAAATTTTAATAACAGATGCTGTATTGACTAGAAGTTAACTAAGAAGTAATATTTTACCAGGAATTACGATGATCTGAATTGTAAATCGATGAATATCGTCTAAGGATAAGAGACCTTTGCGGATTGGTATCATTCGGTTAAACAAACGTATGTGCGGTCATAGATCATACATTAACCTCAATGCTAACGACATTCTTAACCAGCATTTGGATCAGCCTGCTCATTCCATCAATTCTACGAAAGTTCGCATTATCGAAAAAGGTATCGATGGCGTCAACTTAGGCAATATCCTTCATCATAATCAGTTCAGTCGAAAATACCTCCTTATTTCAAAGATCAGTCTGTATCAATCCTTTCTTATACCTATACCAAACCTATTGCAACTAACACGTTTTGTGGAATCTCAATATTGACGATTTCAAATCTAAACCTCCTGATTGCACTTGTGCTAGTTACCAATTCACATATGATCAGGCTGGCCACGTTATAATCGGTGACATCAACATTGTCAATAACACTTCCCTGCAAAATATCTTATCGAAAGGTCCGAAATAGAATGAGCCTTAATCCATCAATCAATTGGAAATACAACTTCATACAAAGACGTAGACACTTTTCTGAATGAATTAAGGCTGTGAGGTCGTTGGTACGAATCAGAATTAAGAAATTGAATGGGTCTGTCAATGCCCATGCTACGTCAATCTGTAAAGACAAAAAGGTTTCAAAACACTTATCCTACCTCCATGACAATATATGTTGTTGTCCCCCGCAGATAAAGCCCCCACAAAACATCGTTTTTGTATGTAAAACTCAATTGCTTAAAGTCATAAGAAACGAGTGACCGGTGAAAAATAATGTTCTTCCAATTCTTGAACCAATGCTTACAAACATCATAAACTTAAGTCTTCTGTGCTCGAATTTATCATTTTTTTCGTGTAAATTTCGTATAATCGTCCATTTTTTTTTCAATCGGTCAGTGTTGTTGTGAAAATATGGCAGGTAATTAAAGTTCGTGTTTTGAAGCCGAAGTTTAACGATTGTCACCTGTTTGTCAACAATTGACGAAAAATAAACAGAAAAGCATGGAAATTGAGCACGTGTTTAACATGTAAATTCAGATAATAGTTTATTTTAAGAACATCCATGCGTTTTGTGGTCACCGGATTTTTACGAGATGAGTCACACCGAGGTCACCTTGCATACGGAAAATATGTCGGGGGAATTGCTTGCTGGAAGGAAGCAATTCAAATAAAGTAAACTTCTTCTAAATATGAATAAATTAAAGAATTTTCTTAAGAAAAAAGTATATGTACATAAGTTTTATAATGAAAACTATCCATTGAGTTATAAAAAACATATGCATTATTTTTTTTGGAGTTGAGGTTTCTTATGACTTTAATTAACGAAATAGGTTTAATTTGACAATTCACTTGGAAACTCAACATATAATCTCACGACACTCATCAAAGAGGAAATCCTGGATAATCATAAGTCTGTTCTATGCATAACCAGACATTAGTAATGTTTTTTTCGAGCCTTCGACTTTAGTCGAAAAAGCGAGACTATGCGATCCTACATTCTGTCGTCGTCGGCGGCGTCCACAAATATTCACTCTGTGGGTAAAGTTTTTGAAAATTTAATAACTTTCTTAAACTATACTGGATGTCCACCAAACTTGGACAGAAGCTTGTTTAGATCATAAGATAGTATCCAGAAGTAAATTTTGTAAAAAATAATAGAAGACAAAACTTTACGACAAAAGAGATGATTTCAGCTTTCCAATTGTGAACTTTCCATTTCTAAGTAGCAACATTCCAGCAGCACCTGCATTCGGGGTATATATCTCCCAAATTTATACGATATTCCCGTGCTTGCATTTCCTATCATGATTTTCTTGATAGAGGGTTACTGCTCACAAGGAAGCTATTAAAGCAAGAGTTCCAAATGGTGAAGTTGAAATCATCCCTTCGTAAATTTTACGGACGCCATCACGAGTTGGTTGATCGTTATGGAATAACCGTTTCACAAATGATATCGGATATGTTCCTTACGTCGTAACTACAATCCCCTTCCCTTTCATGAATTTGACCTACCGAATTAGACTATTTACCGGATTTGTAATCACATAAGCAACACGACGGGTGCCGCATGTGGAGCAGGATCTGCTTACCCTTCCGGAGCACCTGAGATCACCCCTAGTTTTTGGTGGGGTTCGAGTTGTTTATTCTTTAGTTTTCTATGTTGTGTCATGTGTACTATTGTTTTTCTATTTGTCTTTTTCATTTTTAGCCATGGCGTTGTCAGTTTGTTTTAGATTTATGAGTTTGATGGTCTCTTTGGTATCGTTCGTCCCTCTTTTAGCATACAGGGTTAAAAAATCAAAAGTTAGTAAGAATACATTTTAGAAATAGACCGAGATTTAAACAAGTCCAAAAGTTATATATACAATTTATAAGAATCCAAAAAAAAAATATAATATAAATATATCATAATGGCATATAATAGAACATAAAGTAAAGAAAGGACGAAATACGAGATGTTTGTAAAAAGAATATATTGGTCTTGTGCTGCAGTGTCACTTATTTACTTTAAAAAAAAAAGTATTGTTTTTGTTTTGTAAGGGACTACGGGATCTGAATGTTTCCCATATTGAAGAAGGGAAATAAATATCCACAGACACGAAAAGTTCCCCACTTTTTTCCCCAAAACAAACAAAAATATAAAAATAAATTCAATATCTTATTTTTTACACCTCAAAAATGCAAGCATGCAATTTGAATGTCTGATGTAGCAGTTTTATCAGATATAGAAATTAAGGTTCAAGTGGGGAAATTGTTTGTCACTTCATGTCAAGATACAGAAACAGTTTGTTTTCTCAAATAGATGAGTTGCACCAATCAAACTGCCACAAAGCTATTTAAAGGCGATTATGACGTCATTAGTTCATGTGTCGCAGATTCCCATGTAGCGATAAGGTCTATTGAAATTAAAGGTTAAAATGAGCAGGACATGATTTATAGGAAACACTGACATTAAATAACATTTTCTTTTCTTTGAGTACTAGAATATTTGTATACATGTATGAGAATTTTATTTTATGGAGCCACAATTTCGACTTGCATGCAATGAGAAAAATAGTAAGTTTAATTGTATAGAATTCAAGATTTATGTAAAACAAATATTGCACAATCTAAACAAGCGAAAAATCCATTGCGCAATGATAAACAACATCCTGGCTACACGTTTTGTTGGGACAATATTGGTAAGCACTTGATAGATGGACAACAGACAACAGATCATCGAAATAAGTTAGATGTGGGCTCTCGCATACGCTGCTGTGAATAGGATTCAAACTACCAATCTACCTTTTGATAACTTTATTCCGGAATCGACAAAGCCACCGAGGAGCTCTTACCATCTGATGAAAATATTATAGATTTGAAACAACGACTGATATTTGAGGGCTTTGAAATAGAGACTATTCATGCAGAATATCTTCAAGCTTCTGAGCCCCATTGTCCTAAACCTTTTATCCATCAACATACAGCAGTCATGGGAAAAAAAGTCATATTTAGTGAGATTTGGATATGATGAAAAATGTATACACATTCACCTTTTTGTGAAGAAAAAAACAGCTTGTTTTCTTTATTTGAATTAACATAATAAATATATAATTTTATTTAAAAAGTTCAGGTAATGATTTTTCTTCAAACACACCTTTTTAAGCCTATTGCTAAGTCAAATGGTTTCCCTGTAAGCCTGGAAATTATGATTAATGATACAAAATAAAATCGTATCTTTTTAGATAAACTAGGGAGTAATTCAAGAAATCCACCTTTCACCGTGGAACAATCGCAATATTAGGGAAAATGCACAAATTTTTCCCGATATCTAACGCAATATTAAACCCATGTGTAGTGTACGGTGATGGGCGTACTTGTGAAAGACACAATGATGCTCACAATGACCGGGCTTGAGGGATTACTGCAGAAGACAGACTTGAAGATTTGGAACCTTTTCCACAAGAATTCCACAGTAGCATGCTTATTTAGGTTAAATTCTTAATATTTTTTAAGGTGCAGAATAAGACTTTCATGGAAACGCAGGCCTCTGACTAAAATAACTAGAGGCTCTCAAGAGCCTATATCGCTCACCTGATTCTACTTAGGTTTGAAATAAATTTACAAAAATTAAAATTTGGCTAAAAGTAACAACACAACCTCATAAGGAAAGGAACATTCAGGCTATGTTTGATTTCATTCAAAAGTCCCCTACTGGCGGCCATCTTGCATGATGGATCCGCTACAAAGTAACAACACTTGGTCAGCACCTCATAAGGAACATTCATGCTATGTTTTGTTTTATTCCATTCAGTGGTTGTCTAAAAGAAATCATTTGAATGCTTTTCCCATAGGGTCCTATGTTAAACTAAGTCACCCTGCTGGCGGCCATCTTGAATGTTGGATCGGCTACAAAGTAACAACACTTGGTCAGCACCTCATAAGAAACAATCTTGCCATGTTTGGTTTCATTGCATTCAGTGGTTCTCTAGAAGAAGTTCAAAATGTAAAAAGTTAACGACGACGGACGCCAAGTGGTGAGAAAAGATCACTTGGCCCTCCGGGCCAGGTGAGCTAAAAATAAGATTGGTCACGGATTTACATTAATTTTTAAAAAAAATGTTCGTGTTTATGAAGAAATTTTACTGTTGTGTGCATTTTAATTAATTTATCAAATGTTAAACACCAATTTTTGAAAATAAAAAAACGGTGCATGTTTTAAATGCATGAATGGGTAAGTTTTACTCTAAATGAAGTTAGCGTGATCATTTCTAATGAGGAAAGCATTGAAAATAAAGAAGTTAATAGTCATACTGAATAGCGAAATATGTAATACTTACAATATTTAAAAAAAAGGAAATAGATAAGAAACATTCGATTCAGAATAGAATATTTCAGGACACGTGGAATGCATTTTAAGCTCATCGGGCCCGCAGGGCCAAGTGAGCTTTTCTCATCACTTGGCGTCCGCCGTCCGTCGTCCGGCGTTAACTTTTACAAAAATCTTCTTCTCTGAAACTACTGGGCCAAATTAAACCAAACTTGGCCACAATCATCATTGATGTATCTAGTTTAAAATTTGTGGTTTTTTTACCCGGCCAACCAACCAAGATGGCCGCCATGGCTAAAAATAGAACATAGGGGTAAAATGCAGTTTTTGGCTTATAACTCAAAAACCAAAGCATTAAGAGCAAATCTGTCATGGGGGTAAAATTGTTTATCAGGTCAAGATCTATCTGCCCTGCAATTTTCAGATGAATCGGACAACCCATTGTTGGGTTGCTGCCCCTCAATTGGTAATTTTAAGGAAATTTTACTGTTTTTGGTTATTATCTTGAATATTATTATAGATAGAGATAAACTGTAAACTGCAATAATGTACAGCAATTTAAGACTCAAAAATAAAACATAAAATTTGTAAATGTTTACTAACATTTTCCACTGAAACTACACGGACTAGTTCATTATAGATAGAGATAATTGTAAGCAGCAAGAGAATGTTCAGTAAAGTGAGATGTACAAACTCATCACAATCACCTAAACACAATTTTGTCATGAACTGTCTGCTTCCTTTGTTAAATTCTCATATAGACCAAGGTGAGCGACACAGGCTCTTAAGAGCCTCTAGTTTTATGAAAGCAGCTGTACCGAGAAAGGCACACTTTAAAATATAAAATGCGTTTAACCATAAATCTATTCGGAAAGACGTTTTCTCATGTTAAAACAATGCATTAGACTTACTTAAATCTTTCGTCCCTCTTTTAAACAAGTCACGAACAGCTTCACCCTTGTCTTGCTCATGCAGTTGATTCAAATAAATGATGTAGATGAAATTCCATCAAATTTTCCAAAAATAGTATCTGCACAGAAAGTTTTTTTTAAACCACAAAGCAAGCCAGCTGATTGAAACAAGTTGGCATAATTGTAGGGCGGAAAATATAGATCCGACAGAAATACTTAAGGACTATCTAACTACAAAGATGGCAAGTGCACTAGAATTACTGTTCACATGATTTGTAATCGCATACTTTTAACTATTTTTAAATTTTGATATTCTTTGGTCAAACATTAAAAAGATTCTGTAATGCATCTTATAGAACAAAAAATGATACCGAGTGTCAATTTCTACACTCTAAAATCCATTTTTCTTCTATAATATTTAAACATTTGATTATTGTATAAATAAAGGCAACAGTAGTATACCGCTGTTCAAAACTCTTAAATCCATGGACAAAAAAAACAAAATCTGGGTGACAAACTAAAACCGAGGGAAAAGCGTTTAATATAGGAGGAAAACAATCACACGAAACTAAAATGTAACACACACAGAAACGGACCGAGCATCAGACAAAATCCCACGAGAATAACAAATATAACATCAAAACCAAATACATGAATTTGGGATAGACAAGTACAGTGACACATCTTATTGCAATGTGAAATTTACACTCAAAAATAAGAGAAAGCAAACGACACAACGTTAAAATGAAATGCACACAGAAAGGAACTATAATATAACAATAGCCATACTCCTGACCTTTTACAGGGCATTTTTAAAGGAATAAATGGTGGGTTGAACCTGGTTTTGTGACATGCCAAACCTCGCACTTTAAGGGCCATGTGAAATATAACATCAAATAGACAACACAGGACTACAATATAAATAAATTGGAGAACACAATTGACAAAGAATCATCACGCGAACAACAGCCAACAAAAGGCAACAAGTTCAAAATTTTAATACGGCAGAAGTGCATTGTATAGTAAATTATATACACTAAGCTATAAAAGTGAAAACACAAGTTAAGACCTATCATTCTTTACTACAAATAACAACTCGTCAGTATTTAAGTTGTTCACCCCATTTTCTCATTAGTAACAATTAACAACTATAAGTATATTTAAAAAAACAACTTTTGAACAAGCCGATTCATGTTTAAAATAATGATTGATTGTTGGTTGCTTAACGTTCAGTGGCAAATATTTCATGCATATTCAGGACGAGAACAAGTTCACAATAAATGCAATAGGTAGGTCTTGTCTTAAAAAAAGGCCATTGGGATGATGGTCGGAGACATTTGGACTGCCACTAGAAAATGAGGGTATATTGGATAGGGACAGAAATTTTGCCTGGCAACAGGCCATCTAAAGGCCCTTGATGAGTTGTTGCAAGGGTTCTTGACGTGCAAAGAGCGTGGTACTCTCTTTACACAAGGCATCTGATGGAACGTCCTCATTCTGACCGGATGTGACTGCGAACTTAGTACATCCCGCACAGCCAAATGGACGCCTAACTTTGGCAAGTGTTTTACTGCCGGTCGTAAATCGAAAATGAAAAGGACAAACAAACAATAGTACACATGACACAACATAGAAAACTAAAGAATAAGCAACACCAACCCCACCTAAATCTAGGGGAGATCTCAGGTTCTCCGGAAGGGTAAGCAGATCCTGTTCCACATGTGGCACCCGTCGTGTTTCTAATGTGATAACAAAATCTGGTAAATAGTCTAATTCGGTAGTTCACATTCATGAGTGGGAAGAGGAGTGTAGTTACGACGTTAGGAACACATCCGATATCATTTGTGAAACGATTATTCCATAACGGTCAATCAACTCGTGTTGGCGTTCGTAAAATTTACGAAGGGATGATTTCAACCTCATCATTTGAAACTTGGTTTAATATCATCCTCGTGAGCAGCAACCTTCCATCAAGAAATAGATATATATTATAACTCAAGGAATGAACCAAAAATTTCCCGAAAAAATGGGAATTTTTCGTTTAAATCGGGTTGAAAAATTGTTTAAACTAAAAGTGTGGTGATTAATTGATGAAGAGATTTCTTAGTGTCCCGTCATTTTTTGAATTTGTATAAAGACATGGACTAAAACCATGTAATTATATTCGATAAAAGTGTTAAAGTCTTAGAAGATAAGGCCAACCATGATAACGTTCCTTTACAGTTGTGAATGGGTTTTTTTTGTTCCCTACAGAATGAAAAGAGGAAATTATATGAAATAGAATCGTTAATTAAGAAGGAAGAGGGTCGAATTCGGAATTGGATCTCGTAAAAGAGTTTTTGAACCAAGATTTCATAAATTCTTCACACACGACGGACGAAACGATTGACGGACACGGGAAGATAGTAGGCGGACTGAAAAATGAAACAAACCGTGACACCAAAAAGATTGTTTATAGGAATTCAAGGCAGCAGTAGTATACCTCTATTTTATTAATAAAAAATGCAGTCCCGATCAGTGAAAATATGAATAGTTGAGATTCCTTTTACTTTGATAGTTGGTCAAAATTAAAAAAAATCTTCCAAAGACAGCATTATTTAAAAACCGAATCGCGAACATTTTGCAAGTAATTCGCCTGTGATTTAAAAACAATGCATTTAAAAAATGTAAGGGGCTTTTAACAACCGAACTAAATTTACGTTGTTCCTTGGTATTTGTTTGAAATATAAAAAAAATCTGCCTAACTTAAATTTGTGATTCGATGATACTCTGTAAACATCCCAAAAAGTAGTGTAACCAACTAACTTTCGCTAGTAAAAAAATTGTCGCCAATACGTAAAATCATAATCAAATACCCCCCCCCCCCCCCCCCCCCAAAAAAAAAAAAAATTACAAACAAATAATGAAAATCTAGAAATAAGTTAAATAAATCACAATAATATTGAACTCCCGAGAAAAATCCAGAAAGTAAAGTCCCTAATCAAATGTCAAAATCAAAAGGTCAAACACATCAAAGGAATTGATAACAACTGTCATATTCCTGACTTTGTACAGGAATTTTCTTATGTAGAAAATAGTGGATTTGAAGATAGCTAAGCCTCTCACTTATATGCCAGTCGAATCAAATTCCATTATATTGACACCGATGTGTTAACAAACAGACATACTAGGTAAAATGTCATTTACAAATGTTTAAACGCAAAATAAGGTGTCCACGAAAATAAGTTGTTTACAGATGTTTTATGGGAACCCTCGAGTTTTGTATGTTTTCATGGATCGATATGTATTTCAACTAAATTTCTCCTTGTGCATTACCTGGACTTACATTGTTGTTTAAATGGAAGGGTGTACAGTTAGGTTTAATATCGATACTGTGCTTGTTATCAATCTACAGATTTCATTATTGTTTTAAAGAGAATATTCTTTGATTTGTTTTCATAAATATTAGCAACGAGTGTCTCTTTCAGCAATCAGTTAAATATATAGGCCAATAAGTATTCGATTGATGACCGTATCAATTTTTCATGTTCAATTTTCTATATATAATAGATTTATTAAAAATATTAAGAATATATCATGTCTGTCGTATTCACAGACGGTCCATGATGGATGTAGCATTGTCATCGAGAAGTAATTCAATCATCAAAATAGCTATGTCAAAAAATAACGAGAGCTTATTCATAAAATTAATATCATAAATCATAAATAAATTGGGTTCTTGGGACGAAAATCGTTATTTTACAATACGATTACTTAAACGTATACAAATATGTAGTATGATTGACAATGCGAAACTTAACGCTCTGAAAACAAAAGGACAAGGTAGTTATAACCTAAATGCTACATCTGGTAGTTCAAGGTCACTGATATTCAACTTATAATGTAAAAATAAGTAGATATAAAAATATGGTCCTACATTCTACCGAGACATGGATTTTTGCATAACAAACGGTATAGCTTTTCTAACGACTTCTTTTGTCTTTGTAGTGGCAATAGGAGATATATAAAAATACAGCCGTTCAAATCAATCTTTTTATAACATATAGAATGACGTTCCGACATTAATGACAAACAAAAGAACATTAACGTAGGAACGTAGTTCGCGTTATATTCACGACATTCTCCGGGCTCACAGAATAAAATAAATACAAGTGTATAAAAAATCAATTTTCCAGCTAACAATTAATTGTTTTAATTTATTTCTTGAAATACAGGCCTTTTTAGCCCCTCAACGACTTTTGAATAGCGGTATACTATTGTTCCCATTCATATATAATTAAATTATGAATGCATTATTTAAGGCATGATGTGACAAAATTGTACAAATTGTTCAAAAATAAAAGTTTTAAAATGCAACAAAAATTGCGTTTTCTTTTTAGATATCATTATTTTTCTTCAGCATGTTCAGGAGCTGTTTCTAATCATTTGTCGCATTTTAAACAGATTAAGATTTCCAGAACTTCATTCTGTCTTAATATTTGACACATTTCACAAATATTACTATTCACTAGGTATGGTAAGAATAATCCAAACTAAATTGAATTGTATATGGAATTCCAGTACACAGGAAAACACGAACCGGTAACAAAATATCGATGCATTTCATTTGCATCGCGATAGGAATTATTTCTATGATAAATTTACCAACTGCAAATTTGTAACCAGGAAACGTTCATTATTTAGGCAAATACACAAGTTTTTGCTCTCTATCGACAATCCATATTTACAAAAAAAAAGTACAATCTCAAAAATACTGAACTCCGAGGAAAATTCAAACCGGAATGTCCCTTATCAAGCGGCAAAATCAAAGGATAAAATTCATGAAATGAATTGACAACAACTGTCATATTCCTTACTATGTACAGGCATATTCAAATGTAGAAAATGGTGAATTGAACCTGATTTTATAGCGATAAACACAATTGTATGGCCTGTAAAGCCATAATTTAATATCTTAGTTATACCCCCGCTTTAAAAAAAAAAGGGGGGGGGGGGTATACTGTTTTACCTCTGTCTGTCAGTCCGTCCGTCCATCCGTCCCATGAATATTTTTCGTCTTGTTTTTCTCAGGAACTACAATACAAGGATTTCTGAAATTTGGTTTCAGGGTTTATCTAAGTCAGCTATACCGTGTGATGCGTTGTCAGATTGATCACTTGACAACTTCCTGTTTACCGAACACTTGTATGGTTTTACACATGATAGCCAAGTTGAAAATTTTCGTCACATTTTTCTCAGGAACTACAATACAAGGATTTCTGAAATTTGATTTCAGGATTTATATAAGTCAGCTATACCGGGTGATGCGTTTTCAGATTCATCACTCGACAACTTCCTGTTTACCGAAACTTGCATATTTTCACACTATTAATATTATCCACTTGCGGCGGGGGTATCATCAGTGAGCAGTAGCTCGCAGTTTCACTTGTTTAGCATATTTAGTTAAACATACGATAGGTTGCGATATTTAACTTGTACACTCTCGTTGTTGATCATGTGAGTATGGAAGTAATATTGTCTACTTCCATGATGTGAGTGAAGACACACGACCTAGTTTTAATCATTTAGATACCTTAACCGAATTTACAAACGAGACCAATCACAGCTGTATTTAGTATGTTGTATTTTTGTGGGTTTATTTTCTAGAGTTTCGTTTATATCCATGGTTATTTGTTTTCGAGGTTAAACATTCCTTTGTATAATCTGCTCCTCTTCTAGACACCAAGTAAATTAGCACAGACAATCCTCATAGATACTAGGCAAACAATTGTGCTAGAATCAAGTAATTTAAAAGAAATCCACGTGTACGATGTTGAAAAGATATGCCAATTACAACTCAGGAGACCAACTTTACTTGTTTCTAATATTTTAACGAAGAATGTTATATTGCTCGTCACCATTCATGTCAAGAGTCGGGTGTCTCCTGACGGTCCAGAGTTTTATCTTCTGTCGTGTGAAAAATAACGATGATTCGCATTGGTTGATGTTATAAATATATTTGCAAGATAGGTCTCAAATTTTGCTCAGCACCCCGCTGTAAAACGGACTTTGTCTTTCACAAAAAAAGTTCATGTAATTTTATGTTTATGAGGTTTAAAGCTATATAAATTCGATCGATCAATTTTGACGAAAAATTGATTTGGGATGTAGTGCGGGCGGATGCTAATGGCCATGTATTTACTGATGAGTCGTTCAAACGTAAGTTTTGTAAATTTTATTATCGTGTCACCGATGACGAAATGGAGGTCAAGGTCAGTATTGACGATTTTCACTTTCACCATTCAGAAGTTATATTTCTTGAAAATTTGAAAAATAGTTGTAGGGGTGTCTGCTTTAATTATAAACCGTTCAACCAAAGCTTTTAAAAAAAAATATATGTTTTTATTTATGACAAACTGGCAGTCATGTTCGATATGGTTGAACGTCAGGAGTTATGTCACAAATAAATGTTAAAATCTCCGGTTTATTGTCGCTCTCACATCCTTCTTTTTGTTTGGTGTGTCTATATTATTTTGGAGACACTTGAGGTGACGTTGGTACTTGGGGTAAATTTGATTTGTTAACTTCACGTTATGGTTTTTATCTTATGTGCAATGATGACCGTACTGTGAACTTACAGTACTGGACAGGATAATACTTTACTTATGCCAAGTAATTTTATATTCAAGATAAATTTAACAAAACTGTCATTTTACAAAGACTAATAGGCAAAACTCAATAGTGGTATTACTCCTCAAGGGTTAACTTATTTAAAGAATAGACGCCTACTGACCATAGTATTATCCGTTCGTCAAAAGTTTGTTATGAGCCTAATCAATAGGTTAATATGCTGTCTCTAGACTTTAGAATATGAGTGAACATATAATTATTGTGCAAATCTTAAATTTGAATTCATGTCTTTAATTATTCAAATCAAAATAGATTTAAATGATTAATTTATTATGTACGTGCGAGGCGAGATTATTAAACTGAAACAAATTAACACTGTAATGAAAAACAATATCATGAAAGGATACCTATTAATAATTAACATGATATATTTCTTTGTTTTCTTGAATATCATTAGATAACGATTTGTCGTCTTTTTAAACAGTTACTATGTTAGAATTGAATTTCTTAAGGAAAACATTTCAAAATTTTCAGGTGTTTGACTAATGCGGGGTTCACACATTGCCAATTATTGCTCCCGTTTGAGATCAGACAGCAATACGATATGAAAAGTGAAAAAGTCGGATTGGTATCCTCAATTATCTGGAATGTCCTATCATTGTCTGAACGCATTCGTTTTAGTTCGTAACAGATTCCTACGGATCGGGAAGGGTCCGAATAGTTCGGCAAAGCATCCCGACAGTTAGGTGCGTCCCGTAACATTAGGGGCAACTCAGCCGATTTTGTCTAATCGGATTACAATCGTGGCTATGTCGTGACAGATTCTGCTGTATCGGATCGAATTCCGAACAATGTCTTGTGTATTCTGGACGGTGTCCTGTGGAACGGGAATGATCCGGAGTAATTTTTCATAGTTTTTTTTCTGCCGATTGAGTCCAGATTGCATCCAGGTCTTGTCGATTGCGAACCGTTTTTTGCCGAAACCGTTCCGAAACAGTCCCGTTATAAATACGAAATTCGTCAATGATACCCACGTCAGAGTCCCGACAACTACAGAATACAATACGACTGAGACCAGACAAAGCCGTTTGCAATGCGATAGAGCGGACCGTGATAGGATTACGTTCCGACAGTACCTGATCATCCCGAACATGACGACAGTTTTCGAACAAATAACTTCCGTCAGCGTCGGTTCACTGTCTTATCTTAGTCGGATTACATTCGGTAGAGTCGGGACGCAGTCGTGACAGACTCGGTCGAATTTTACCTGGCGAAAAATACAAATCGGATTAGAAGCGGATTCAGAACGGGATTATCGGGACTTATTCGCTTAGAAACGGTGCTTCCTGAACACTATCTGATTGTTGTCGTGATCAAATTATTTTTTTTACAAATTTTAATTTAAGTTTGAATTTCCATCCACGATTCACAGGATCTTGATCAGACTTTTAATAAATTTTAATCGGGAATGGTCCTGTCAAGAACGGTAGTAAAAATCGTGAATGTGTGACCCCAGCTTAACCTGCCAAAAATTAATCTACAATCACATTATGGTCTTGAAGTATAGAGTCTAGGGACTGACATTTTTAATCGTATAAATCACGTGTTATTTTATTCTTTTATTTGTTTTGGCAAATGATTACTTTCACTGTTTAGTTTTATTTATGGTATTATCCATCTGACGTGGCTTGGTACTCATACATCCCGTCATTGTGCTTTGGTTATTTGTATGCCCCACATAGGAACATCGAGATTTGATCTGTGCTTTTGTTTGTCCCGCTTCAGGTTTAAGATTTGGTCATGGTTGTTTTTTATGAAGTTAAATTCTAAACAGCTTAAAATTTAGTACACATGCTCTCTATAATGTAATATTAATTGTAATGCAATTTAGATTATTTTACACCTATTTTCCCGTCCTCAGAACATAGAAAATGAAAATACGTGTGAGCCTTCCGTGTACTATGGGCATATTCTTGATGTATTGACTCGTTTTTGGGGTAATGTGCGTCTGGTATTTTAAATTATAAGCCTGGTACCTTTAATAATTAATGTCTACAATTATACATTTTTGCTTTTACAATGATTAAGATTACAACACATTTTTTGTTTATTCTTACACCACGGTCAAAATAATGGAATTCTATGCGATTTACCATATGAGTTTGAGCTTTTGATTTTGCCATTTGCTAATGAACTTTCAGTATAGAATTTTTCTTCGGAGTTCGACATTTTTGTTATTTTAATTTGTTGTATACCATGTACATTTTAATTTGAAAATAAGCACTAGGCGGCCGTCCGTTTACATGGTACATTTTAATTTCATTTTCAACTGTAAAATTTAAATTTTGGACGGAACAAAGGTTGTATAACTACATTAGGTTTACTAAGTTTCCGTCTAGAGATTCAATTTTTGTTACTGTTTAATCAATGTTCAGGATGTATTTCCTATCATGTAAAATTCTTTCAAAGTTAATATGAATGCAATTAAATTATAACAATGCAGATGAATATATGTAATAAAATAAGTCTGGCTGAAAATTGATGAAAGAGGAGTTTATAAAAACCAGTACACTTTATTGGAAATAAAGTTGGGATGGCTAACCTAAAGACAAACTGAAAAGTATTGCAGTTAAAAAAAATCGCATTTCATTCAAAAAATTAAAAAAACTGAAAAGTATTGCAGTTGAAAAAAATCGAATTTCATTCAAATAATTAAAAAAATCAAATAATACGTGTGAAGTTATTTGATGGATATCATTTTTTCTTAAATTGTATAGCTTATAAAAAATCTATGCCGAAAGAAATTACACAAATTCTGAAACAATTTCCCATATTTTTATTTTTGACATCATAGTTTGCGTTCAACCTACTCCATGGATTCAACCACTGGGGCGGTGGCACAGTAGACGGCAATTATGTGTTGACATGAAATATCCTTGGATATGTTTATTGTTGAAAGTTATCATTTTGTGAAATTATGCTTTATGAATTATTCGAACGATTTAAGTTTGATCTGCCACCCATATGTTGATTGTTGTAGCCGTAGTTAGAACAAAATGTTTATGAGTCTTAAGTTTTTAATCGCTCTTATATTAGTTTGTATTTACTTTGTACTTGGCAAACAAATGGGACACGCTTTTTATCGAAACCTACAATAGAAACCATTTCAAACTTCCCTGTAGAATGTTCATGTTCGTTTGAATGATTTCTTGTTACAAAACTTTGATTTTTTTTCTTATCCCAGGGAATAGATTACGTATTTGGCACAACTTTTTAGAATTTTGGGTCCTTTTTGCTCTTCAAATTTGTTTTTGTACTGGTTTGGCTTTTATAATTATTTTGATCTGAGCGTCACTGATGAGTCTTATGTAGACGAAACGCGCGTCTGGCTTATTAAAATATAATCCTGGTACCTTTGATAACTATTAGTAAGTTTTGTTGTTTGACTGTGATATGTTTTAACAATTTCGGCTGCTGGATCCCAATTAATGTCACACCAACCTACTACATGTCTTTTGGGGTTGATTATCCAATGTTGTCAATAAAACGGAACTACAATTAAACTGTCACTTATTTTGGTGCTTTAGCTAGCAATAAAACCAGGTTTCTGGTAATTTTGGTCTCTTGTGGACAGTTATCTCATTGGCAATCATACCACATCTGCTTCTTTATATTAAGGCAGCAACCATTTGATTTTCTGGGTGGGGTCTATGGTGGTTTTTTTTTACAGTTTTTGGAGAGAAAAGTAATTTGTTTTTGATTTAAGAAAAAAAAACAGTTTGTTTCACCCTCAGCTGCCACTATATGTAATGCTAAAATTGAAAGAATAAAAGTGATTTTGCTCGTTAAGATGAATTTCCTCCTCTAAAAATTTGCCTTGGAGTTTTTTTTGTTTTGTTTTTTAAATTAATCGATGTTTTTTTTTGTTTTGCCTAACGACCAGTAGATATTTCAAGCAAATTAAGGACGAGAAGGACTTAAAAGTTATACAAAAGGTAGGTATGAAGATTGAGAAAATTCAGAGTATACTAGACATAACAGAAGATTTGCAACATGGAAAATAAATATAACAAAATAAACTAAGTTTCAAGAAAATATTTGGTTATCACAAGTTAACTCACTTCTGTCTAAAAAAAAATCATTTAATGTAATGTAACGTGCTGGCAAACCGGTGAGAACCTTTCTAAACAACCATAAGACCAGACGGACACCAACAACGAACCAAAAGAATTTAACGGGAAATACAAACGCTCAAAAACATTACTACTACTGCATATCACAAACATGGTTTTTAGGTCGGCGCCAAGTCTTTTTTATGTGTGTGTGTGTGTGTAAGACGGATTGGATTTGTATATGTCAAGTATCAGATCAGCCTTTACGTTGATGTTCTGAATGTAAACACAAAATCGTTTCAAGACAAAAACAATCAAAACCAAAGAGTAAACAAAGACTCACAAAACCAAAGGACGTTTACATCAACAGTTATAAAGAATAATTTAGAAACAAAACGAACTCCACTAAAATACGGAAGTGAAAACAGGTGCTCCAGAAGGGTATGCATTTCCTGCACCGTATACGACACTCGTGTTATTTCTTTGTTCAGTTCGGCAAGGATGGAAGGTTATTATGACAGAGGAAGAATATCAGATATGAATTCTGACACACTTTTGTCTTGATGGCCAATCAGCTCATGATGGCGACCGTAAAATTTCTTGAGTGATGACTTTAATTTGATTGATGCATAGCCCTGTCTTAGCAACTTTTAAGAAAGCAGTTTTCCTCGTTCAACAAGATCAATGTACTTTGAGCTAGCTCTAGAGTAACGTATTAATTGAGACACATATACTCCATATACTGGTGCCGCTGGGATGTTGCTTCGCAGAAATGGAAAGTTGACTATAACTATAGAAAAAAAAAAACCAACGCGTTGGTCATAAGTTTTTGTATTCAACCTACCATCAGTAGTCTTTTCGAGAAAAAGGTCTAAATATGAAGCAGATTTTACTGTGTCGGTAGTATCTTTAATTTCAAGTTCACTTGAATATATTAAATGTAATTGTTCACTGAATCTATTATTATTAAGAGACAGTACATCATCAATATACCGAAAGGTGAAATTAAAACTGGGCTAATTTCTCTTCTCCTCTCTGTCCACACCCTTGGATATAAATTCTGCTTCATAAGAATATAAAAACAAGTAGAGGAGCGTAATTGGTGCCCATTGGGATTCCAATAGTCTGTTGGAAGACTAAACCTCCAAATTTAACAAATATGTTGTCAATTAAAGCTTTAGGTTTAGTATGTGGAATATAGTATAAAGAGTTGAAAAATCAAAGGTTTTAATGTTGGTACAATGTTTTAATGATTGAGATTGTAAATTCACCAATAACTCTTGATTTTTCAGTATCCACATCTGATCAACACCACTTCTTCAATATGCCGTTTCAAAATAGTTCTGAAGTCCTCCTTTGACTGCAGTGAGTAGTGCAGTCAGAACCTCGGAAAGAGGTTTAGTGGAAAACTTGGAAGAACCTGTAACATACCTTTCCTTATACGGATTATTGCGAAGCTTATGAATCCAATATAAGGATGGAAGATCCTGGTCTTCATCCTTTGGAGTAACACCAAAGGGGATTAGAAGTGTATAACAACTTTTATTTACCAGACATAATATTAATAACAACTATTTTTCTCCAGACATAATATTAATAACAACTGGAACACAAATTAACAAAAATAAATCTCTTAAAACAACAATCAATAATTAACAATATTCCGTATACTAGATTAGACGAACAGATAATACTCTAAAACAGCTACACAAAAAATCGACATTCAAGCATCACAGATTCAATCAGCAACCCTCCATATAAATATTACACAAATAAATAAGTCACAATTTTCGTAACCCTCTTTCTATTTTAGTAAAAATATATTAACAGCAACCCCACTAAATGATACAAACGGACACTTTTGCCAGATTTTGCGCACCGTTTTCCTATTTTAAATTAAATTTCATTATTTAACTTTATTCTCAAAACTTATAATATTTATAAACAAGAAAACTATTAAATTTCTCCCTCCATATAAAACTTGAAACAGGAACAATTATATGAACTGTATTTATAGTTAAATAACATATTTATTGCCATATACAGGAACTTAACTGCTGCTTTAGAAAACTACTATGAAATTTATGAGACAAGTTTATTTTACTGCTATCAAGAGCTAGGGCCAAGCTTGAACTCGAAAATTTAATAAAAGATAATTCTGGTCGCTAGACCTGTTGAAGGAACCATCTATGACTTCGAGATGCAGGATCCGAGGCTTTTTTTTTTGTGGGAGCACCGTCCTCCTATGTCAACTCATGTCCCGCTCTCCGAGATATCAGAAACTTGGCTAGAATATCCACTAACAGGACCCGACGTTTTGTTCTGTAGGGATTTCATGAATGCAGAAGTTAGAGAGATACACCCTACCGGACGGAATTGTTTATGAATTAACTTCAACGTATGTAACAGTTCCTAAGTATAACGAGATCCATACCACGGATACTTGGACACCGAAGACCCACACCCGATATTGGTGTTGGTTGTAGACTCAGTCTACAATCAGAATAACCTACGGTAAGATACATGTAATTGATATGTTGTTATAAATTGTATTTTAAAATAGAAGTTAAAAATTTAAAATACTTAACTTTTAATCAAATGTTTTTCTTTAAATATAGTTAATGTTATAGAAATGTCATGGTTTTAGAATTAACATTATAAAACTCTGAAAATATGTAAAAACAATATAAGTATATATAATATTTGATTTGTAAACTAGTTTATACTTACGTGAATAACAAGAACTTTTACTTCAATATCTAGAACTACTATCCGAATGAAGAAGATATTTAGTGGACTCTCGAGTAGTGATATTCTTATCATGAAACCACTAAAAAGTTATGTACATTTATTATATCTATTGATCAAAATTGCATAACTTAATTTAAAACAGGGGAAGGAATAATAAAGCAAATTGTAGTTTACATGTATGTGGGTTGTTAAAATTATTACGGGTAAATTTGTGGATATAATTTTATATTGGAAACACTTTTGAATATTCCAACTTTTACGTTGAAATAGTGTTGTTTTATTATCTATGGATATTGTCATAATGTTAGTTACTATGTGTATGTATAACTTGGAACCAATTATCTATTTAAAATCAGGTAGCGACAGTTACCGTATATGGTTGTATAAAACCCGCGGTGGGGGCGACCATTTTTTAGAAGGAAGGGGTAATGTGCCGATTTTAGAAAATAGTTGTGCCTAAATTTTTATCTGGACTTACATCTAGAAATTGACAAGTGTCGGTTTAAGACAAAACTTTACGACAAAAGAGATGATTTCAGCTTTCCTATTGTGAACTTTCCATTTCTAAGTAGCAACATTCCAGCAGCACCTGCATACTGGGTATATATCTCCCAATTGATACGATATTCCCGTGCTTGTGTTTCCTATCATGATTTTCATGATAGAGGGTTACTGCTCACAAAGAAGCTATTAAACCAAGAGTTCCAAATGGTGAAGTTGAAATCATCCCTTCGTAAATTTTACGGACGCCATCACGAGTTGGTTGACCGTTATGGAATAAACCTTTCACAAATGATATCGGATATGTTCCTTACGTCGTAACTACAATCCCCTTCCCTTTCATGAATTTGACCTACCGAATTAGACTATTTACCGGATTTGTAATCACATAAGCAACACGACGGGTGCCGCATGTGGAGCAGGATCTGCTTACCCTTCCGGAGCACCTGAGATCACCCCTAGTTTTTGGTGGGGTTCGTGTTGTTTATTCTTTAGTTTTCTATGTTGTGTCATATGTTCTATTGTTTTTCTGTTTGTCTTTTTCATTTTTAGCCATGGCGTTGTCAGTTTGTTTTAGATTTACGAGTTTGACTGTCCCTTTGGTATCTTTCGTCCCTCTTTTATAGATATTGTTCACTTTAGCGGGAACTATTGTTAACCCAACTTGGTGAAAACTTATGTATAATGAAGACTTCATGTTTTAAATTAGTTATGTTGACATTGTTTTGTCTATATGTCTGCCAACTGTTCTTAGTATAATGGTATTATAGCAGTAAATATATATATATATTATTTCAGAGTTGGATTTCATAATTGCCCATGTATTGTATATACATTTTTTATACTTTAAGTTACAGAATGACAGAAAGCGTGTGTTTTCTGACCGACAGCTTTAAATCAAATGAACGTTACAATAACAAAGGAATGTAAGTCTCTATAAAAAAAAATTATCTAAAGGAATGTAAGTCTCTATTAAAAAAAAAAATCATCTGTTGCGTATAAAGAAAATTATTTAAAGACAAAGTAGTGAATATTTTTGTCTTCCAAAACATTAATTACAATCATTCTAATTGGAATATTTAATGTTTCAAATGTACATGAAAGAAATTTACAATTGCGGATTTTGTTTTTTACTTTTCCGAATCAATACAAAAAGTTTTAAGATCATATGAATAATATCGCGGTATCGTGTTCGCCGTGAGTATGGACGATCGTGAGTTCAAACCTCAACTTTCAAGCAGGTTACCTGACAATACGTATATGATGCTTCTCTGCTAAGCATGCGGAGTTTATGAGTAAAACAAACAACGAAGACTTCGAGTAGCTTGGTATATCTCCGTGTTCACTACAACCCTGTAGAACACAATTGAAAATCCAATTCTGTATGGAAAAATGTTTTTATCGCTATTTTGTGCATTTTTCTTAAGATAATTTTTCATATTATGCTACTCGCTTGAAATGGACAATTATCGCTAGAAACTGAGGAGGCACGTGGCGTTGCTAAGGAAATGAACATGAAATTGACATCGTCGATATAGGTAAAATAGCGATAAACAGATTATCACTGGTCATCTCAACTCGATTGTTTTTCTTGCTTTCGCCGTACCGGAATAATCTCGTTGTAATGATCGACGATAATCTATGATTATTCATATTCTCGTCATTGATATGCATGAAATTAAGAAGTCATCATTCCATCAATCCACAGAACATATAAGAATTGAATCGAGAATTCTTCCTAGCTATCCGTCGGCCTTTCAAGATCTTTCGATGTGGCGGTTCTTCACAATGAAATGAAACTAGTTTGAATGCATCAACACTGATAAACAATTATGATACTAGAAACTTTCAGAATACAATGCAAATAACTAATGGTTCTTAATGGAGTATCTTCAATAGCTATGTCAATTCAATAGAATACAGGAACTAACAACAATTACTTCCTTTCCCTGCTGTTGGACACCATGCATAAAAAAGCCTTCAAGGATGATTAATTACAAAAATTGATCAATTAGACATGATTTGCCTTTTGTTATACAAATTACTGTGGAAATTAATTCATGGAACACTGTAAAGTATATCTTGATGTTGACTACAAATCGTTCAAGGACAATCGTTTGTGTTTACGTCTATATTTTTCAGCGAATGGTGACGAACTTAGGTTAATGAAAAAAAATATTAAGGTTCAAGTTCATTGAAGTATTTTATATTCTTAGTTAATCCCATATGTCCTAGTTTGGAGAGAACACAGAACAAGTTGATATTTTTATTAAAGGAAATTTATATTCTTTGTAAGATTATCCGAATCCCAACGACCGACTTGGTACACTGCAAATGGGCCTTTCCTGTTAATGTCTGCTAAAGGGGGATGGATGGATGGTCTTTTCTGAGGGGTGTAAAATTTAGACATCTTAGGGGTTGGAATTCTGAGTTTACTCATCTGACATTTTAAAAAAAAAATCGGAGGGTCTTGAGGAACAAAATAGTTTGCAAGGGTCTCCAGAAATATTGATATAAAGTTTCAATTAGATATTGTTTTGGGACACTCAGGAAAACACTTCATAATTTTTATCTTTCTTCTTCAATCGGAAAGTCCATAATCAAATGACAAACACACCAAACGAATAAACAACTGTCATATTTCTGACTTGGAACAGGCACTTTCAAATGTAGAAAATGGTGGATTAAACCTAGTTGTATAGCGCTAACCCTCTCACTTTGATTGTACCTGGTTTTCTTATATTTGAGTGTGATTTCACATTACTATAAGACGTGTCATGGTACTTCTCTATCCCAAATTCATGTAGTTGGTATTGATGTTATATTTTTTTATTTTCATCGGGTTTTGTCTAATGCTAAGTCCGTTCTTGTGTGTGTTACATTTTTAATGTTGTGTCGTTGTTCTTCTCTTATATTTAATGCGTTTTCCTCGGTTTTAGTTAAATTACCCCAATTTTGTTAGTTTTCCACAGATGTACGAGTTTTGAACAGTGGTATACTATTGTTGCCTTTATTTATAGTGCTAAACCTCTCACTTGTATGACAGTCGAATCAAATTCCGTTATATTTACAACGATGCGTGAACAAAACAGACATACGCAAAAAAAATAGTCAAAATGTGGGTACAACAGTCATCCCTGTGTAAAGAGTAAAATCACAAAAATACTGAACTTCGAGGAAAATCAATTCGGAAAGTCCATAGTCACATGGCAAAATCAAATAACAAAACGCATCAAAAACGAATTGACAAAGTTGTCATATTCCTGACTTGGTACAGGCATTTTCAAATGTAGAAAATGGTGGATTAAACCTAGTTTTAAAGCGCTAACCCTCTCACTTTGATGACAGTCTCATCAAAGTCCGTTATATTAACATTGATGCGTTTACTAAACAGCCACAATAAATAAAATAGTCATAATATGGGTACATCAGTCATCATTGTATAACAATTTTAAAAGGAACAATCTTACAGAACACAAAAACATCTGCTATCTACAAATTGATTTATGTGTCTGACGTCAGAAAATTTTATACGTCACATAGATTTGTCGTTCAATGTGCAAACAAACAATTTTAAAATTTACATAGGCAATGTTAGCATTGAGGGTTTAAAAAATCAAAAATATGTAAGAATAAATTTCAGAAATAGACCGAGATTTAAACTAGTCCAAAAGTTATATATATAGAATTTATAAGAATCCACAAATAGTTTATTCCACTACATGATTGAATGATTTTGACATTTGTGGTTCAATGTTTATTGTGATTCATCATAATGTTACAATATCAAGGAAAACAATAACACACACAATGATGCATCTATCAGATTAAAAACAAAACATTCATTGCTTCGTGTCTGACGTCATAGAAATGGAAACGTCACGTAGGAAGAAATTTTGTCGTTCAATGTTTATTCAAACAATTATAATTGCACACGGACAATGGTGGTATACAGGATTAAAAAAATCTAAAGTTTTGTTATAACTTTCAGAAATTGACCGAGATATTAGATTGTCCAGAAGTTTATTAGAACCACATATGGTTAATACCACTACGCGAGTAAATAATTTTGACGTTTGTCTTTTAAAGTATTTTCAAATTTATAATTAAACAATAACATAATGACGGGATCTCAACAACAACAAAAAAAGGCAACAAGACGCATGTACAAAATACACCAGTAAAAATGGTGATAATACAAACACCCTGACGGGATGCATAAGTACCGAGCCACGTCAAATAGAAAACACATCAAACCGTAGCATAATATCAATAATATAACAAGGACAAATTAAAGAACAATATAACACGGTGTTAAGATGATTAACAACGTAACTACGCAGAATCTATACATCAAGACCATCATGTATTATTTGTGAAGTTGATACGGAATATTCATCAACAAGGTCGTGTTACCTTCCAATGAACTTTTTAGAAAAAAAGAACTAGGCGGTCTTTGACACACCCCTGGTTTATCAACTTCCTGCTTAGAAACTGGTGGCGTTTTCCAAAGTCTGAGTAGAAGTTGCAAGCTCTTGAATATCGAATAAGTTGGGAAATTTATTCTGTGGGATTTTGTATGATGCTTGTTCCGTTTAAGTGTGTGTTACATTTCAATGTTGTGTCGTTGTTCTCTTATGAGTTTTGAACAGCGGTATACTACATTTGCTTTTATATATACCAAGTGCAGATAAGGTTGGTATATTGCTACTAAGGTGGGGGAAATTTATAATTTCAAAATTGATATCGTCTCATTTGTCATAGATTCTGGTACTGAGATGACTTTGTATGTCAAATTCGAGATGTTATATTAGCAATGAGGTGGAGGAAGCCGTGTATGTTGTCTTTAATTTCTAGTTCTGGGGGATATATTAATGGAACCCAATAAAAAAAAATCGGATTGTAAATGGAAAGAACATTATCAATATATCTGAAAGTGAAATTAATTGATCTTCTTGCTGTTGACAAAGAGCGTGAAGGAACTCCAATTCATATGAAAATAAGAGGTCGGCACAATTCGTTTCCATAGGAATGCCGACAATTTGTTAAAAAAGTCTCCAAATTAAACAAATATGTTGTTGATAAGAAACTACAGCATACTGATCACTTGTTCTTCTGTGTAGCATGTTTTCTCCTATTGTTAATTGTTTACAAAATATGCTTTATGATATTCCAAAGTAATAAATTTATAGCGTATGCTGAAAGGCACAATGATTGTTTCTTTCCGGCGATTTTTTCAATTTCACATGGGAAATGGTTGTATACAGGGTTGAAAAATCAAAAGTTTTGATAGAATTAATTTTAGGAAAAAATCGACATTTAAAATGATCTAGAAATTCTGAAGAATTTTTAAGAATCCACATATGGTTAAACCACTAAACGAGTAGACAGTTTCACAGTATTTTTGAAAACCCTCTTTCACTGCGGACAGATTTTTTTGTCAATCTAATGGACATAGTTAGAAAGAAGTTTCAAAGCAAATTGATGCAACTCCAATGGAGTGCGCCCTGAAAAGCTTTTGATCACGAAGATGTCAATTATTCATTTCTTTCAACATCAAGTGAAGTAAAGAGATATTATTTTGACTCGATTGCTGTCATATGACTGGCCAAAGTGGGTTTCAGTCGAATGAAACTAGTGAAGACTAGATTGAGGAATAAATTACAAATCTCCTCTTCAAATAAATGGTCCATCACTTGTGCTAAAAGAAGCAGACAGCCTTGTCAGAAAAGGTGTAACAAACAATGATAAAGCTGCCAACACCAGTGCATTTAATAGAAAAGAGTAATATCCAGAATATCCAGTAGCTGTAGCCGAAATCGTCTAATGATATGCTTGTGAGTGACCGCAATCTTGGTAACAAAAAAAAAGTTCGGTCATGGTCTTCTATCGCAAAATAAACTACGCCAAGAACAACTTCCGGAAGTCCTCTACACCAATCATATCAACGTATTTTCCTATATGCAAATCATATAAGAATTATTTCAGTGTGAATATGACCAAGGCAGTTCGTGTTTTACAGTTGGCAAAGGTTGCTTAAAGATGGTGGAGATGCACAGGCACTGGTCTCAGAAAAAAAAAGTCCTATATAATTTTTTTCTTCTGAGACGAGTGATTGTGTGGAGATGGGATTGTTGGTGACTTGCAGTATGATGATGATGTAGATGATAACGATTTAATTTTGATGTGTGTAATGATACATAATAATGACAATTGATTGTTCATTGTCAAGAAAAAAATGGAATCAATGATGGCAAATTTTCCATGGAAATCTAGTGTCCCTTGAATTTAAGTCTCATACAAAATATTTGAAATAGCCATCCATAAGATGCCTGCAAATTAAAAAATACATGTCGAACATCAGAATTGTGTTCATCACGATATTGATTTAAAGACAACACAGTTTACTGTACTGTTCTGTTATTTTGTTAAATGTAGTAAAGAACTGTTATCTGAATGCATTTGTGTAGCTAACAATTCTAGTGTGAATAACTGCCATAATATGAAAAGAAAAATTATAAGGGGTCTTTATCTTGAAAAATTTCTTAAAATATGCGTTACAGTACAGAAACAAGTTTGTAAGTTAATGAAATTAAGTGCCAGGATCGAGCTGATGTTTAGATTTTAACACCATTTACACCCAGAGCTTCGTTTATCTTTGAGCATGCAGCCGATTCCGACATCTCTGTGTGTCCTACAGCAGGAATTTTCTTTCTTAAGCACGAGTTTAGAGCAAGTGTGTGCCATTCTAAGTTTTTCGGAGTATGCACAACGATGTTGAGTTCTATTCTCTTACTTTAAAGTAAAATCTCAAGAATACTGAACTTAGAGTTAAATCAATTGGGAAAGTTCATAATCACATGGCAAAATCAAATAACAAAACACATCAAAAACGAATGGACAAGGACTGTCATATTCCTGAATTGGTACAGGAATTTTCAAATGTAGAAAATGGTGGATTAAACCTGGATGCCACTGCTGGTGGACGTTTCGTCCCCGAGGGTTTCACCAGCCTAGAAGTCAACGTGTTGACATGAATATCAATAATGTGGTCATTTTCATAAATTTCCTGTTTACAAAACTTTATATAATTCGAAAAACTAAGGATTTTCTTATACCAGGCATAGATTACCTTAGCCGTATTTGGCACAATTTTTTTTAAAATTTTGAATCCTCAATGCTCTTTAACTTTTTAATTGTTTGCCTTAAGGGGCCGACCATTTGATATTCTGGGGAGGGGGGCCAGGAGGATTTTGAAAATAAATAACTCAGCCTTGATAATCAAAAAAATAAATGGTTTGTTCTGTGGTAGTTTGAAAATAAATTACCTGACTTGCAATGTATTGGAAATAAATAACTCAGCAGGTCTATAGCTTGTTGGGCCTTCAGCGGTTCCAAAACCCTCCAAAATATTTTTTGCCTCGCTCCGCTCTTCGAAATTTGTTTAAGGAATAATTTCGAAAAAGGCTAGGTAAAACCAAACTAAATTACCTTTAATACTATGTATGTATGCAATACGTGTCTATGTATGTATGCAATACGTGTATATTGCTTGGGAACATAAATGATTCATTTTGTTAAGAAACTTATAAAATACTAATCTAATTATACGAATTGTCTTTTATAATATACTCATTACTTTGTATTTGTGTTTCGTTTGTCCTGTCTCGCTATGTATGGTCTTAAAAAGTTTGCATAAATTGTCCTCTTGTACACAAGTATGACATGTATGTGTTTGAGGTTATGAATGAAATCTTGAATCTTAAAATTTCTGAAGGGGATAATGATCTACTAGTATTCTGATTAAATAGTACCCAATGACTTGACTATACATGTATTAATGGTTTACCTTTTTTCAAATGTTTATTTTTAAGAAGAGTTGTCTCATTGGCACTCACACCACATCTTCCTATATATAATTATTTATAAGTAACAAAATTATTTATAATTAACATATATTTAAAAAAATTGTATGTTTTCACATATTATAAATATAGTGGTAAAAATGAATAATCAGTCCCTTGCTTTAATGAAAATGAAAAATCTTGCTTCAATATTGCAGAAAATGAATAATCTGTTCTCTCAGTTTTCAAAAATAAATAACCGATCAAAAACAAATCCTCCTGCTCCCCCCCCCCCCCCCCCCCCAGAATATCAAATTGTCGCCCCCCTTATCATAAATATTTTGATATCAGCGTCACTGAAGAGTCTTATGTAGACGAAACGCGCGTCTGTCGTGCTAAATTATAATCCTGGTACCTTTGATAACTATTTATAGCGCTAACCCTCTCACTTTGATGACAGTTTCATCAAATTCCGTTATAATTACAATGATGCGTTAACTAAACAGACACAATAAATAAAATAGTCAAAATATGGGTACAACAGTCAGCATCATGTAACAATGTTATAAGGAACAATTTAACAGACCACAAAAACATCTATCTACAAACACATTGATTGATTCGAGTGTCTGACTTCAAAAAACACCATACGACTAACGTCACATATATTTGTCGTTTAATGTACATACAAACAATTTTAAAATTTCACATAGGCAATGCTAGCACACATGGTTAAAAAATAAGTATGTAACAAAAAATTTCAGAAATATACCGAGATTTAAAATAGTTCAAAAGTAATACATATAGAATTGATAAGAATCCACAAATAGTTAATTCCAATACGCGATTGAATGATTTTGACGTTTGTGGTTCAACTGTATCTGTATTTTCTATCTTCTGCCAATTTAGGCACACCTCCAAAAATAGGAGTAGGAAAACTATCCACCAGTATATAAAAAAAGCAAAAACGTTCACACTATTGATTTATTTATAGTTATATCACAATCCTCCACCAATAAGACAAATTGTCAATGTTTATTTACACACACAAAAAAAAAAGAAATATTCAACGTATTTTGTAGTTCATGTAAATAAATTTCCCACCGCATAAAATTGTGAATACAACAAAGTTGTATGGCTGTAAGGCCTTGTGTACAAATTTTACTCATGAAATCTATGAGTTTTTTACAACTATCTATTCGATACCACTTGAAGTGATAGTTTCGTCCTCCAGGTCTCTGTGATATACCTGACTTAGGTTTGGGGGACTAAAAGACAAGTATATATATATTGATCTATATTGTAATTAAAATAAAGAGCTTTCAATTTGTGATCCTTTTACTTTGGATTAAAACGCCAAAAGAGTCTGATACATGTAATCATCAAAACAATCATGGTTAAGACAATACAGGTGTCATACCACCAATTAAAAGTCCCTATCTGTTCAAACAAATTTGTACAGATGTCACTTTTCTACATGCCAATTTCCAACATACATTCAAAATTTTATAAGAAAGAAGAGAGCTCCCGAAAGGAGGTACTGCTAAAAATAACCCCTGGTTTTCTGGAAATCTTAAATAATAGTATACCATGGAGCGCATTAATTCTCAATTTTAAATGCAAACTCCTAGACAGGTAAAATTTGCCTCAAAATGGTCTTAATATATTTCTTTTTCAACAAAAGTTTCATCTCGGCAAATTTGTTGGTTAGTTCAGGTTAACAATGTCATCATATCCACTATTTTTTGTCCGAGTAGGCCTACTTTCACGTTCCAAATTGGAGGGAATAATTGGTGGTATGACACCTACAACGTTTCAGGAAAGTACGGATTCAACATACAAACAAACAAATATTTATTTGCCAATCACGGAGCCCAAAATGAGCAGAATAATTACAATATAATGTTCAAACATAATGTAAAGTAAATTAAAGATAGGTTAAAGTACATAATATGACTGATTTTGATTTAATTGATTGATACAAAATATTAAAGCAAATGAAGAAGGCAATTTTTAAACATAAAAATATAATATAATATGACCAATTGTATATAACATCTCAGGGTATTAACAGCGTAGGATTCAGTACTTCTGTGATATCATATATATATTATCCTTAATAATGTGGTCCTTTTAATAGATAATTGCTTCCAACACTTAATATTTAAAATAATTTCTACCTCAGGCATAGATTACCTTAGAAAAACTTTTAGGAAGTTTGGCCCTCAATTCTCTTCAGCTTCGTAATTTTTTTGGCATTTTTAACCTTTTTGGAATCGAGCGTCACTGATGCGTCTTTTGTAGACGAAACGCGCATCTGGCGTATATACAAAATTTAGTCCTGGTATCTATGATGAGTTTATTTACTGGCTGTTTGTAGAAACACTGTCAGGAATATTAGTCCTCAATGCTTTTCAACTTCGTCCGTTATTGGCCCTTTTTTTTTTTAGCATTTTAGTACACGTAACACACATTCTGCATACACAACTTAGTCGAATGATATATGTATCATATATATGTTTTTTTTTTACCATTTTATATAAAATCCAGACATTTTCCAAAATAAAATTGCTATCTGTTTTAAAAATGATAATATATTAAAAGTAATTCATAAAAAAAAATCTGCGAACAAAAAGAACAAAGTTCAGAAAATGGCATAGGAACTTTAACTCGACGGATGCCACTTGTGGAGCAGATTCTGCTTACCCTTCCGGAGCACCTGAGATGACCCCCTCCTCCTGTTTTAGTGGGGTTTGTGTTGCTTAGTCGTCAGTTTTCTTTGATGTATCTTGTGTACTATTATTTGTCTCTTTGTCTTTATTTTTTTAGCCTTGGCTATGTCAGTTTATTTTCAATCTATGAATTTGACTGTCCCTCTGGTATCATTCGCCCCACTTTTGATGGTGTGTGCTCATTTTATTTCTCTCATAAAAAAAAAGTTGCAATAAACTCAGCGTAGTTAGTTTAAATGGCTTGCACATCGATAGTATTTCAATTGTAATCAAAAACTTAATTAAAGATAACCTGGCTATAGGTTCGCTATTTCTGGGCATTTAATTGGAAAATCATTAAAATCAATCAGTTTTTCTTAAGAGAGGAATTATATTTCTCTACTTATTACAAGATTGACAGCTGTTTATGGGTGCAATGCACCGCTTTGACACCAGTCTGAAACAAAACGTCTATTTCAACTGAAGAGCAAATCCTAGTTAACATTTTTTTTCTTTTGTGAGTATTATACTTCCGTATTTTCTATCTGCACTACACATCCATTATGACATATAATAAAATATATATGTTTGTGTTTGTATAATTGTATCGAAAGTTCAATAATTAACGATTGACAGGTTTGTAGCTTATTATTGATTTTAGGAAAATGTATGCTCACTTGAATTAAGTATATTTTTTGTTAAGAAATATTTATAGTTTCCCTTTGCTAGATTTAACAAAAAATTATACTATTTTTTTAACAAATGACAAAACACGAGATTACTCAGTGGATTTTATATACCTATTGGTACGCAACATAGTTATCAAAGGTACCAGGCTTATAATTTAATACGCCAGACCTGCGTTTCGTCTACATTAAATCAATCATCTCAAAATAGTTATAAAGCCAAACAAGTACAAAGTTTAAGAAGATTGAGGACCATAATCCAAAAAGTTGTGCCAACTACAGCTATTAAAAAAAAAGTAACCTATGCCCGGGATAAGAAAATCCAAAGTATTTCGAAAAATTTCATACTTTTGTAAACGGGAAATTAAATAAATGACCATATACTGAATTGATATTTATGTCAACAGCAAAGTGCTGACTACTGGGCTAGTGATACGCTCGGGGACGAAACGTTCACGAGCAGTTGCATCGACCAAGTGGTGTATACATAGTTATCAAATGTACCATGCTTACCATTTAATACGTCAGACGCGCCTTTCGTCCACATAGAATCGTCCACATTCTCAGTGACGCTCAGATCCAAATAATTTTAAAGCCAAACTATTAATTATAAGTACAAAGTGGAAGTGCATTGAGGACCCCAAAATTTTTAAGAGCTGTGCCAAATACGGCTAAGGGAATCTATGCCTGGGATAAGACATACTTTTTTATAGTCCAAATGTATGTGTTTGTTTCAGCACGTTCATTCTTTTTTTCCGATTATTTTGTTTTGACATTTTCTGTCCTAATATAAATTGCACATAAAAGAGTTTAGCGTAGAACATGGCTAGCACTCGATATAATAATTGAATCGACCGCCGAAGTCTATATATTTATATGTAGGCTAGATGGTCGAGTTGTCTATGGCGTTGGCCACGACGTCATAAACGCAAGGGTCCCAATCCTGCTGAGGGAAAATTGCTGATCTAACAAGTAAAATATTAAAATACAGAAAGCCGTGGAAAACACAATACGGAAAGTCTTTAATCAAATCATGAAACAAAAATGTAACAATGTAACACAATAAGGCAAAAAGAGTAAGCACAGCTTACATTAGTCAAAACAGGAAAAAAAAAACAAGACTACAAACATTTACCATACCCCAATAATGGAATGTAAAAGTACAGAGCCACCTCAAATACATAATGTATCAACAAACCCAGAATAAAAAGTAAAAGTTATATTCTTAAAGACAAATAAAAAAATACTATAACATGATGAACAACGTCAGCACCCAGAATCTATTTTTCAATGATATCTTGTATTATGAAAGCTAAGTTTGAGTCAAAGTATATACACACATGGAAATTAAAATTAAAAAAAACATTCTTTATTTTTTTGTGATATAAATTGTTGAAATAGAACTAGGTAAACATTATTTAAATCTCACACATGTTTAATCGATAAATATCGACTCGATAAGCTCTTATCTGCACACGCAGCAACCTGTAAACCATAAAACAGATGTTTTAATCCTCATTGTATTCAAAACTTTCAATAACCAAGTTTATATATATTTGTGATTGACACCTTATAATTGGTCATCCACAACTCTCAACTGCAGAAAATGGTACATTATCAGCATGAGAGAAGAAGGTTTTATTATTTTTAGTATGTGAGCTAGTCCCAGTCCCAAGTTTTAACTTTCAGTTATCTCCCCCTTTTAAAAAATAATAGCTTTCAGCTATGTTATACTGTAAATACATGTTTTTAATAGTAAAAGTTTCTGAGAATAAGTCGAAATAATTATTATAGAGATATTTGGTTGTTAAAATAGAACAAATGAATAGTTTATAATTTTGTTTAATTGTTTACTGCAAATCCCAGGCATGTCAGGCTGTACAATTAAGAAACCAGTCAAACACTCTAGAGTTCACACCGTTCGAGGTGAAATAGTAAGAAACTTCACAGTTCCATCTTTATTATTAATCACCCATGATTTGTTATTGTATCTCATATATTGACTGCATTGTTATACTTTTATTATATTATGTAATATTGTTATTATATTTATATGAATTTTCAAATTGAACGCATTGAATAAAAGACCAATTCTCAGAAAACAGATTTGACTATTTTCAGGCCTGTCAAAAGACTCCAGTCAACAAGATAACTTTAGCTTGTCACAGCTAAAAATCAAACAGTCAAAATCACACTGCATCTGCCTGTCACTCTTGCTTCAAAAAGCTCTACCACAAAGAACAAACAACAAACACCCAAAACCTAAGTTTGACAATTGGTGGAGGACCCGGTCAATTTTGCAGGTTTAACCAATCAGAATTCGTTTCTACTTATTAATCCATGGTAACACAAAAATTAAAGTTACCACGTGTTAGGATTATCCCTTATATCGCTCAGAGAAGCTTTACGTAAGAGCTTAATTGAAACTAATGTAGACAAAGAATTTACATCTTTTTGAACAAAGAGTGTAAGAGGATCTTATATAACAAAATCTGTCACTTAAGATTGACAAAGAGAAAAGTTAATTCTCAATTGAACACCTGTTTCTTATGTCCTTAAGAATTTCTAAATGTGACAAAGAATAATAAATTAAAGTTAAGAATGCTAAATATAACAAAGAATAAACATAGTGTCCATTTGTTTCAAAACTTCAAAATGTTTTTCATTAAAAATAAAATTATTGCAATTTAAAAATTCAAATATTAAAAAAAAAGGCTTTTCTTAATAAAAATTCAAATAAGAATTTTTAAGCAAAATTACACTGTGACAACTGTATGTCGCTGTTAAGATTGCACATATTATAAAAAATCAGGCAACAAACGATGAAGTCTTTCCGTTAAAAAAAAAAAAAAACTTAAGAGAGTGGTAGTCATACAAGAGCCATTAAACAAGAACTGTTCGAGATCAACTCATCGCTACTGGTTATCCGATTAAACCATTTTGTGAACCTTTGCTTACGAACATACACACAGTTGTTGGTATCCAATGTACTGCAAAGCTCGCCAAAGTTAGAATTTAGCATCGTGGAGGAAGATCCATGGTTTCAATGGAATTGTGTTTTATCTTCCTTGGTTCGATCGTAACCCGGATTTGAACCATATCGAGCATATATAGGACACTATTTGGCGTAAAGTGCGCGTAAGGACAACCCAGTTCAAACACGTCATGAAATAAACAATGCCCTTCATCAGGAATGGTTGCTAATACCTAAGCAACAAATGAGTCGACTTAAGGCAGGAATCAGAAGACGTTAAGAGGCGGTTATCCGTTTGAATAGAGGATGCGCACAAAGTACTAATTCTTCGGCGTATAACGATCAACCATTGTAAAGTTCGACTACAGTAAAAAAAAAACACTTCCATTTGTTATCAAAAACACCTTTTTTCATATTTTTTTTGTTCGTTTTAATGTCCTATTATCATTAACTATGTTTCAATATCATTTTACAATTATTTTATCATATTCCATCCAAAATAAGAAGCTGATTTTTCAAGTTTTTAACAAATCAAGGTGTTGCAATACTTTTTTTTCCATATGTATATATAAATTATATAAGAAAATACATGTAACGGCCTTTCACGGGTCTTTATGTATTGTGACTTGTATAAACAAAAAATCGATTGCGACTAAACCACAGTTGTTGGGTTTTTTTTTGTCTCCAATAAAGATTTTTTTACAAATTGGACTACAAATTGGACATATAGGACATTTATTTTATTATGCACTGTTGGTACTCTTCCCAAATATAAAACAAGATAGGGAAAAATAAAAAAACACCTGCATTTTTTTTTATTGATATCATTTAAGTACGGCAATGAAAAGGATTCTACTCTACAAAAGTCTATTAATTTTTCTGAAAGTCAATACATAACAAGAATGTGTCCCCAGTACACGAATGCCCCACTCGCACTATCATTTTCCATGTTCAGTGGACCGTGAAATTGGGGGTAAAAACTCTAATTTGGCATTAAAATTAAAAAGATCATATCATAGGAAACATGTTTACCAAGTTTGAAGTCGATAGGACTTCAACTTCATCAAAAACTACATTGACCAAAAACTTTAACCTGAAGCGGGACAGACGGACGAACGGATGCACAGACGAACGGACGCACAGACCAGAAAACATAATGCCTCCCATACGTAGGTGGGGCATAAAAATAGGATTTTCCTCCAATTTTCATCAAACCTTTGTCATATAGATTCTACACGTGAAGAATCTGTAAGAAATTAAAGCATTGCTTCATACTGTCATTTTATATTTCACAGCTTCACAATTTGAAAAGTTCTACTCTCCATAAAAAATCTATCATATTACCAAGAATTGTCAGGAAAAAAATCTGCGGACTCGCAGGTTTAACAGAAACCGTTAATGTTGATTTAACACAAAGATGATTTGTAGCGTAAACAGTAACTCGAGATATGCGAATGGTGAGGTTGAAATCATTTCTCCGTAAATTTTCAATTTTTACTCAAACGCGACATATTCTATATAGTAGTCGATCAGATTTCTTGGATGGCTACTTTTGATTTTTACTTGCACTTTACAGGCGTCCCCCCCCCCAAAAAAAAAAGCCGTACAATAAACTCATCATAGATACCAGGACTAAATTTTATAAAATTTACGAAAGACTCCTCATTGACGCTCGAATCCAAAAAGTTAAAAAGGTCAAATAAATTATGAAGTTGAAGAGCATTAAGGACCAAAACTCCTAAAACTGTTGCAAAATACAGATACAGGACTGTTTAATAATTTGGACTAAATACATTGTGGGGATAATAATATAAAGGGGTAAGTTTCTGCGCATGTAAAACTGAATAAACCCAAATATATTTCGGTTAAATATGTATAACTGTACCAATACATGCTATTTGAACTGTGTGTTTTTCGTTGTTTGTTTGCGTAGATCAGCTTTCGCAGTGTAGTTTTTTTTTTAATTCAAGTTACCCCTTTACACATATCATTGATGGAGAAACAATGTTTACCTTTTGAATATAAAGTAGTTAAAGTTGAAAGCAAGCTTTGCGGTAGTTTCTGTAGATGCATGCGAATTATGAAACAGCGCAGTGCTATATTTTCATAGGTTTATATAGCTTCATCTTTTAGAGCAAGGACCAATACCTCTGCATGGGAGATTGATTGGGTTGACCAGCATAAAGGACGGGAACATTTTAAACTTCCAATGAAAAATGAGAGAATATTGAAAGCGAAAGAAATGAATACTTGTAAGAGGTCACCCATGTGAATGTTTGAAGAAAATTGAAACTTTATAACACTCTCTATACTCGGCATCAGTATTAAAATGTTCCCAAATCTTACCGAACATGACTGTGTATTTATACATCCCGCAGAACCAACCGAATATCCTTGTTAATCATTAGATTTTCACCCAGGTAGGAAAAGTATTGGATTACAATTTTTCTGTATCTTATCACACTATTATTCACTCAGTCTTCACGTTTACTCACAATCTCGTTCATTCGGTCCCGAGCTCTCAGAAATCACTTTCTCTATTTTTCTTATTCCTTAAACATGTTGAATTGATACTCTTATTTTTCTCTCGTTCAATCATTCTTACTTTACGGAGCACCTGAGATCACAATTAGTTTTTGGTGGGGTTCGTGTTGCTTAGTCTTTAGTTGTCTATGTTGAGTCATGTGTACTGTTATTGGTCTGTTTGTCTTTTTCATTTTCAGCCATGGCTTTGTCAGGTTTTTTTTTCGATCTATGAGTTTGAAAGACGGACGAAAGATACCAAAGGGACAGTCAAAATCATAAATCTAAAACAAACTGACAACGCCAAGGTTAAAAATGAAAAAAGAAAAACAATAGTACACACGACACAACATAGAAAACTAAAGAATAAACAACACGAACCCCACCAAAAACTACGGGTGATCTCAGGTGCTCCGGAAGGGTAAGCAGATCCTGCTCCTCATGTGGCACCCGTCGTGTTGCTTATGTGATTACAAATCCGGTAAATAGTCTAATTCAGTAGGTCACATTCATGAAAGGGAAGGGGATTGTAGTTACGACGTAAGGAATATATCCGATATCATTTGTGAAACGGTTATTCCATAACGGTCAACCAACACGTGATGGCGTCCGTAAAATTTACGAAGGGATGATTTCAACTTCACCATTTGGAACTCCTGGTTTAATAGCTTCCTTGTGAGCAGTAACCCTCTATCAAGAAAAGCATGATAGGAAATGCAAGCATGGGAATATCGTATCAATTGGGAGATATATACACCGTATGCAGGTGCTGCTGGAATTTTGCTACTTAGAAATGGAAAGTTCACAATTGGAAAGCTGAAATCATCTCTTTTGTCGTAAAGTTTTGTTTTCAACCGACCCTCATTGTCAATTTCTAGATGTAAGTCAAGATATGAAGCCGACTTAACTGTATCTGTAGTATCCTTTATCTTCAATTCGATGGGATAGATGCGTTCCACATAGTCACCTGTCCTTTGGTATCTTTCGCCCCTTTTCTATCAGTTGTACACTTACAAGCAAACTATCAGTCGTACAATGATTTACAATATGTTTCACTCTCTCGTTCCTTAATATATTGACGTCGCGCAAAATACTGGTGATAATAACGTAACGTCGGAAATATAGCAAAAAGCCGTCTTATTTTCTTGTTTTTTACGTAACGTTTTTCTAATGTGATTTCTAATGTGTAAGCATTGATTCATTCAGGTTTTTTTTCATGGGAATATTTTTTTTTAGTAAAGATATTCATGTATATTTTATTTAACGAAAAATGTATATATATATATATATACGAGTCTAAATTGAAAACTACGTTCAAACCTATGACTGCGTTGGATAAAAACCGCAATTTTTATACGTGTGCATGTCAAACAAATTTCGTTGTAGAAGGGTCTAAAAACAGCACAAACAACATTTTCCAAAAAGACCAAAAGAGTGAAAAAGTATATTTAAACAAAACGCATTTGACTAACAGGTCGAACAACTGATGTTCTTTAACCCTGCTGACTGCCATTGGCGATTGCCAAATAAAATTGATCACAAGATGTAACAAAATGGATTCTCATATAAATTTAATACGTCACAGAAAGAAAAAAAATTGTTAACTTGTGGACAGGATGTTGTGCCACAAACATTCGGTGTCAATATTTCTTTAGTACACCATATCCGGATTTCGACAATAAATGTCTCTTCAGTGATGTTAGGGATCGAAACGGTATTTGGAAGGCCATATAAAAAGTACCCTCATTTTTAGAGAAAGTACCCTCATTTTTAGATTAACTCTTGAATTTTAAGAGTCAATATATAGGATGAACGGATCATATAAACCGGAGGGAAAATATGATACATGCCCAAACAAAAAATATAAACGAGTCTAAATTGAAAACTACGTTCAAACCTATGACTGCGTTGGATAAAAACCGCAATTTTTATACGTGTGCATGTCAAACAAATTTCGTTGTAGAAGGGTCTAAAAACAGCACAAACAACATTTTCCAAAAAGACCAAAAGAGTGAAAAAGTATATTTAAACAAAACGCATTTGACTAACAGGTCGAACAACTGATGTTCTTTAACCCTGCTGACTGCCATTGGCGATTGCCAAATAAAATTGATCACAAGATGTAACAAAATGGATTCTCATATAAATTTAATACGTCACAGAAAGAAAAAAAATTGTTAACTTGTGGACAGGATGTTGTGCCACAAACATTCGGTGTCAATATTTCTTTAGTACACCATATCCGGATTTCGACAATAAATGTCTCTTCAGTGATGTTAGGGATCGAAACGGTATTTGGAAGGCCATATAAAAAGTACCCTCATTTTTAGAGAAAGTACCCTCATTTTTAGATTAACTCTTGAATTTTAAGAGTCAATATATAGGATGAACGGATCATATAAACCGGAGGGAAAATATGATACATGCCCAAACAAAAAATATAAACGAGTCTAAATTGAAAACTACGTTCAAACCTATGACTGCGTTGGATAAAAACCGCAATTTTTATACGTGTGCATGTCAAACAAATTTCGTTGTAGAAGGGTCTAAAAACAGCACAAACAACATTTTCCAAAAAGACCAAAAGAGTGAAAAAGTATATTTAAACAAAACGCATTTGACTAACAGGTCGAACAACTGATGTTCTTTAACCCTGCTGACTGCCATTGGCGATTGCCAAATAAAATTGATCACAAGATGTAACAAAATGGATTCTCATATAAATTTAATACGTCACAGAAAGAAAAAAAATTGTTAACTTGTGGACAGGATGTTGTGCCACAAACATTCGGTGTCAATATTTCTTTAGTACACCATATCCGGATTTCGACAATAAATGTCTCTTCAGTGATGTTAGGGATCGAAACGGTATTTGGAAGGCCATATAAAAAGTACCCTCATTTTTAGATTAACTCTTGAATTTTAAGAGTCAATATATAGGATGAACGGATCATATAAACCGGAGGGAAAATATGATACATGCCCAAACAAAAAATATAAACGAGTCTAAATTGAAAACTACGTTCAAACCTATGACTGCGTTGGATAAAAACCGCAATTTTTATACGTGTGCATGTCAAACAAATTTCGTTGTAGAAGGGTCTAAAAACAGCACAAACAACATTTTCCAAAAAGACCAAAAGAGTGAAAAAGTATATTTAAACAAAACGCATTTGACTAACAGGTCGAACAACTGATGTTCTTTAACCCTGCTGACTGCCATTGGCGATTGCCAAATAAAATTGATCACAAGATGTAACAAAATGGATTCTCATATAAATTTAATACGTCACAGAAAGAAAAAAAATTGTTAACTTGTGGACAGGATGTTGTGCCACAAACATTCGGTGTCAATATTTCTTTAGTACACCATATCCGGATTTCGACAATAAATGTCTCTTCAGTGATGTTAGGGATCGAAACGGTATTTGGAAGGCCATATAAAAAGTACCCTCATTTTTAGAGAAAGTACCCTCATTTTTAGATTAACTCTTGAATTTTAAGAGTCAATATATAGGATGAACGGATCATATAAACCGGAGGGAAAATATGATACATGCCCAAACAAAAAATATAAACGAGTCTAAATTGAAAACTACGTTCAAACCTATGACTGCGTTGGATAAAAACCGCAATTTTTATACGTGTGCATGTCAAACAAATTTCGTTGTAGAAGGGTCTAAAAACAGCACAAACAACATTTTCCAAAAAGACCAAAAGAGTGAAAAAGTATATTTAAACAAAACGCATTTGACTAACAGGTCGAACAACTGATGTTCTTTAACCCTGCTGACTGCCATTGGCGATTGCCAAATAAAATTGATCACAAGATGTAACAAAATGGATTCTCATATAAATTTAATACGTCACAGAAAGAAAAAAAATTGTTAACTTGTGGACAGGATGTTGTGCCACAAACATTCGGTGTCAATATTTCTTTAGTACACCATATCCGGATTTCGACAACAAATGTCTCTTCAGTGATGTTAGGGATCGAAACGGTATTTGGAAGGCCATATAAAAAGTACCCTCATTTTTAGAGAAAGTACCCTCATTTTTAGATTAACTCTTGAATTTTAAGAGTCAATATATAGGATGAACGGATCATATAAACCGGAGGGAAAATATGATACATGCCCAAACAAAAAATATAAACGAGTCTAAATTGAAAACTACGTTCAAACCTATGACTGCGTTGGATAAAAACCGCAATTTTTATACGTGTGCATGTCAAACAAATTTCGTTGTAGAAGGGTCTAAAAACAGCACAAACAACATTTTCCAAAAAGACCAAAAGAGTGAAAAAGTATATTTAAACAAAACGCATTTGACTAACAGGTCGAACAACTGATGTTCTTTAACCCTGCTGACTGCCATTGGCGATTGCCAAATAAAATTGATCACAAGATGTAACAAAATGGATTCTCATATAAATTTAATACGTCACAGAAAGAAAAAAAATTGTTAACTTGTGGACAGGATGTTGTGCCACAAACATTCGGTGTCAATATTTCTTTAGTACACCATATCCGGATTTCGACAATAAATGTCTCTTCAGTGATGTTAGGGATCGAAACGGTATTTGGAAGGCCATATAAAAAGTACCCTCATTTTTAGAGAAAGTACCCTCATTTTTAGATTAACTCTTGAATTTTAAGAGTCAATATATAGGATGAACAGATCATATAAACCGGAGGGAAAATATGATACATGCCCAAACAAAAAATATAAACGAGTCTAAATTGAAAACTACGTTCAAACCTATGACTGCGTTGGATAAAAACCGCAATTTTTATACGTGTGCATGTCAAACAAATTTCGTTGTAGAAGGGTCTAAAAACAGCACAAACAACATTTTCCAAAAAGACCAAAAGAGTGAAAAAGTATATTTAAACAAAACGCATTTGACTAACAGGTCGAACAACTGATGTTCTTTAACCCTGCTGACTGCCATTGGCGATTGCCAAATAAAATTGATCACAAGATGTAACAAAATGGATTCTCATATAAATTTAATACGTCACAGAAAGAAAAAAAATTGTTAACTTGTGGACAGGATGTTGTGCCACAAACATTCGGTGTCAATATTTCTTTAGTACACCATATCCGGATTTCGACAATAAATGTCTCTTCAGTGATGTTAGGGATCGAAACGGTATTTGGAAGGCCATATAAAAAGTACCCTCATTTTTAGAGAAAGTACCCTCATTTTTAGATTAACTCTTGAATTTTAAGAGTCAATATATAGGATGAACGGATCATATAAACCGGAGGGAAAATATGATACATGCCCAAACAAAAAATATAAACGAGTCTAAATTGAAAACTACGTTCAAACCTATGACTGCGTTGGATAAAAACCGCAATTTTTATACGTGTGCATGTCAAACAAATTTCGTTGTAGAAGGGTCTAAAAACAGCACAAACAACATTTTCCAAAAAGACCAAAAGAGTGAAAAAGTATATTTAAACAAAACGCATTTGACTAACAGGTCGAACAACTGATGTTCTTTAACCCTGCTGACTGCCATTGGCGATTGCCAAATAAAATTGATCACAAGATGTAACAAAATGGATTCTCATATAAATTTAATACGTCACAGAAAGAAAAAAAATTGTTAACTTGTGGACAGGATGTTGTGCCACAAACATTCGGTGTCAATATTTCTTTAGTACACCATATCCGGATTTCGACAATAAATGTCTCTTCAGTGATGTTAGGGATCGAAACGGTATTTGGAAGGCCATATAAAAAGTACCCTCATTTTTAGAGAAAGTACCCTCATTTTTAGATTAACTCTTGAATTTTAAGAGTCAATATATAGGATGAACGGATCATATAAACCGGAGGGAAAATATGATACATGCCCAAACAAAAAATATAAACGAGTCTAAATTGAAAACTACGTTCAAACCTATGACTGCGTTGGATAAAAACCGCAATTTTTATACGTGTGCATGTCAAACAAATTTCGTTGTAGAAGGGTCTAAAAACAGCACAAACAACATTTTCCAAAAAGACCAAAAGAGTGAAAAAGTATATTTAAACAAAACGCATTTGACTAACAGGTCGAACAACTGATGTTCTTTAACCCTGCTGACTGCCATTGGCGATTGCCAAATAAAATTGATCACAAGATGTAACAAAATGGATTCTCATATAAATTTAATACGTCACAGAAAGAAAAAAAATTGTTAACTTGTGGACAGGATGTTGTGCCACAAACATTCGGTGTCAATATTTCTTTAGTACACCATATCCGGATTTCGACAATAAATGTCTCTTCAGTGATGTTAGGGATCGAAACGGTATTTGGAAGGCCATATAAAAAGTACCCTCATTTTTAGAGAAAGTACCCTCATTTTTAGATTAACTCTTGAATTTTAAGAGTCAATATATAGGATGAACGGATCATATAAACCGGAGGGAAAATATGATACATGCCCAAACAAAAAATATAAACGAGTCTAAATTGAAAACTACGTTCAAACCTATGACTGCGTTGGATAAAAACCGCAATTTTTATACGTGTGCATGTCAAACAAATTTCGTTGTAGAAGGGTCTAAAAACAGCACAAACAACATTTTCCAAAAAGACCAAAAGAGTGAAAAAGTATATTTAAACAAAACGCATTTGACTAACAGGTCGAACAACTGATGTTCTTTAACCCTGCTGACTGCCATTGGCGATTGCCAAATAAAATTGATCACAAGATGTAACAAAATGGATTCTCATATAAATTTAATACGTCACAGAAAGAAAAAAAATTGTTAACTTGTGGACAGGATGTTGTGCCACAAACATTCGGTGTCAATATTTCTTTAGTACACCATATCCGGATTTCGACAATAAATGTCTCTTCAGTGATGTTAGGGATCGAAACGGTATTTGGAAGGCCATATAAAAAGTACCCTCATTTTTAGAGAAAGTACCCTCATTTTTAGATTAACTCTTGAATTTTAAGAGTCAATATATAGGATGAACGGATCATATAAACCGGAGGGAAAATATGATACATGCCCAAACAAAAAATATAAACGAGTCTAAATTGAAAACTACGTTCAAACCTATGACTGCGTTGGATAAAAACCGCAATTTTTATACGTGTGCATGTCAAACAAATTTCGTTGTAGAAGGGTCTAAAAACAGCACAAACAACATTTTCCAAAAAGACCAAAAGAGTGAAAAAGTATATTTAAACAAAACGCATTTGACTAACAGGTCGAACAACTGATGTTCTTTAACCCTGCTGACTGCCATTGGCGATTGCCAAATAAAATTGATCACAAGATGTAACAAAATGGATTCTCATATAAATTTAATACGTCACAGAAAGAAAAAAAATTGTTAACTTGTGGACAGGATGTTGTGCCACAAACATTCGGTGTCAATATTTCTTTAGTACACCATATCCGGATTTCGACAATAAATGTCTCTTCAGTGATGTTAGGGATCGAAACGGTATTTGGAAGGCCATATAAAAAGTACCCTCATTTTTAGAGAAAGTACCCTCATTTTTAGATTAACTCTTGAATTTTAAGAGTCAATATATAGGATGAACGGATCATATAAACCGGAGGGAAAATATGATACATGCCCAAACAAAAAATATAAACGAGTCTAAATTGAAAACTACGTTCAAACCTATGACTGCGTTGGATAAAAACCGCAATTTTTATACGTGTGCATGTCAAACAAATTTCGTTGTAGAAGGGTCTAAAAACAGCACAAACAACATTTTCCAAAAAGACCAAAAGAGTGAAAAAGTATATTTAAACAAAACGCATTTGACTAACAGGTCGAACAACTGATGTTCTTTAACCCTGCTGACTGCCATTGGCGATTGCCAAATAAAATTGATCACAAGATGTAACAAAATGGATTCTCATATAAATTTAATACGTCACAGAAAGAAAAAAAATTGTTAACTTGTGGACAGGATGTTGTGCCACAAACATTCGGTGTCAATATTTCTTTAGTACACCATATCCGGATTTCGACAATAAATGTCTCTTCAGTGATGTTAGGGATCGAAACGGTATTTGGAAGGCCATATAAAAAGTACCCTCATTTTTAGAGAAAGTACCCTCATTTTAGGTTAACTCTTGAATTTTAAGAGTCAATATATAGGATGAACGGATCATATAAACCGGAGGGAAAATATGATACATGCCCAAACAAAAAATATAAACGAGTCTAAATTGAAAACTACGTTCAAACCTATGACTGCGTTGGATAAAAACCGCAATTTTTATACGTGTGCATGTCAAACAAATTTCGTTGTAGAAGGGTCTAAAAACAGCACAAACAACATTTTCCAAAAAGACCAAAAGAGTGAAAAAGTATATTTAAACAAAACGCATTTGACTAACAGGTCGAACAACTGATGTTCTTTAACCCTGCTGACTGCCATTGGCGATTGCCAAATAAAATTGATCACAAGATGTAACAAAATGGATTCTCATATAAATTTAATACGTCACAGAAAGAAAAAAAATTGTTAACTTGTGGACAGGATGTTGTGCCACAAACATTCGGTGTCAATATTTCTTTAGTACACCATATCCGGATTTCGACAATAAATGTCTCTTCAGTGATGTTAGGGATCGAAACGGTATTTGGAAGGCCATATAAAAAGTACCCTCATTTTTAGAGAAAGTACCCTCATTTTAGGTTAACTCTTGAATTTTAAGAGTCAATATATAGGATGAACGGATCATATAAACCGGAGGGAAAATATGATACATGCCCAAACAAAAAATATAAACGAGTCTAAATTGAAAACTACGTTCAAACCTATGACTGCGTTGGATAAAAACCGCAATTTTTATACGTGTGCATGTCAAACAAATTTCGTTGTAGAAGGGTCTAAAAACAGCACAAACAACATTTTCCAAAAAGACCAAAAGAGTGAAAAAGTATATTTAAACAAAACGCATTTGACTAACAGGTCGAACAACTGATGTTCTTTAACCCTGCTGACTGCCATTGGCGATTGCCAAATAAAATTGATCACAAGATGTAACAAAATGGATTCTCATATAAATTTAATACGTCACAGAAAGAAAAAAAATTGTTAACTTGTGGACAGGATGTTGTGCCACAAACATTCGGTGTCAATATTTCTTTAGTACACCATATCCGGATTTCGACAATAAATGTCTCTTCAGTGATGTTAGGGATCGAAACGGTATTTGGAAGGCCATATAAAAAGTACCCTCATTTTTAGAGAAAGTACCCTCATTTTAAGATTAACATATATATATATATATATACAACTCGTCTAAACATCAACCCAACAATGTTAGATCTGTAAATTTGCTTTCGCAAATTTTTGGTTCTTCCCTCGCCGGGATTCGAACCCATGCTACTGTGATATCGTGACACCAAATCGCCTGCACTGGAGCCGTCCTGCTAGACCACACGACCACCTGGGCTCTCAAAAAAAAGAGCTTTCGGTGGCCATATGTTACCTTTCCACGTCAGTTTTAATCTAGCGGCGTACTACAGTACATGATATATAAGGCATGAAGATGTTATTGTTACAGATCAGCTAAATTATCTATAGTAAAGGATCCTACAAATTAATGTAAGATACAGTCACAGAAAATAATTATATTCATAAGTACGTCTGAGTCAGTGACAACCCTACAACAAATGTATCCATCGGATCGCCATCAATGATGGTGATACATGGCTGTGTACATAATGTATATACAACTCGTCTAAACATCAACCCAACAATGTTAGATCTGTAAATTTGCTTTCGCAAATTTTTGTTCTTCCCTCGCCGGGATTCGAACCCATGCTACTGTGATATCGTGACACCAAATCGCCTGCACTGGAGCCGTCCTGCTAGACCACACGACCACCTGGGCTCTCAAAAAAAAGAGCTTTCGGTGGCCATATGTTACCTTTCCACGTCAGTTTTAATCTAGCGGCGTACTACAGTACATGATATATAAGGCATGAAGATGTTATTGTTACAGATCAGCTAAATTATCTATAGTAAAGGATCCTACAAATTAATGTAAGATACAGTCACAGAAAATAATTATATTCACAAGTACGTCTGAGTCAGTGACAACCCTACAACAGATGTATCCATCGGATCGCCATCAATGATGGTGATACATGGGTGTGTACATAATGTATATACAACTCGTCTAAACATCAACCCAACAATGTTAGATCTGTAAATTTGCTTTCGCAAATTTTTGGTTCTTCCCTCGCCGGGATTCGAACCCATGCTACTGTGATATCGTGACACCAAATCGCCTGCACTGCAGCCGTCCCGCTAGACCACACGACCACCTGGGCTCTCAAAAAAAAGAGCTTTCGGTGGCCATATGTTACCTTTCCACGTCAGTTTTAATCTAGCGGCGTACTACAGTACATGATATATAAGGCATGAAGATGTTATTGTTACAGATCAGCTAAATTATCTATAGTAATATATATATATATATATATATTATATTTTTTAATTATAAGCAGAGCCACGTTGAATCATTTCATTTGAATCGGAAAGGTCTACTAAAATATTTTATGAGTGGCTAAACAACAGTGCATGATGTTTTATAATTTAATTCTTATTTCAATCCAAATTGTCCAATACAGAAAGAATGTATAGATGGGTGTCCTCTGAAATAGTTATACGATAAGAGGCATCTACATCAGCAAGTATGTATAGCAGAGATTTCGTCGGTACCAAAGCAGTCTTTGTCTTTAAAAGTTTATATTTTAACGGATCATTGTCACTGATTTTGTCATAATAATGACCCCGGAAAACCTCGAATCCAGGGGGATATGTAGCACCCCAGCTGTCACTCTCTGCTGAATTCAATACGTGTGAACCTTTGGAAATTTTCATTAAATAATAGTCAAATTTATCATCGTCGGTTTTGACAGCCACAACAGAGTTTATGGATACCAAATATGATATGTCTTCTGAAAGAATGTCAGTGTCTTGTGCTACTTCTTCTTCGTTAGAAGTTTGTGTTATTTCGCGTGGCTTAATAGTTTTCTTTACCCCGGTATTTTCTACATTTAAACAGTTAAGATAATTCCCCAAAATGCATTGATCGCACGTGTAACAAGAGAGATCGGAAACAATGATTTCATTACATGTACTAGTAAAAACATGATGTATTTGTCTATTTTGCTGGATCGGCTTAAATATTTTGGAATTGTGTCTATCAATTGAGTCCACATATCGAAATACCCTTCTTTTAAATAATGCACTTCTTGGCTTTTTAAGGCTACTTTCGCAGAACGTAAATAAATCCTTCGCATTCTGAATCACTGTATTGCCACGTAGAACAGATATGTCCGCCTGTCTTTTTATAAATCCCCCCGCGGCATCTTGAGGCCCTTTTGCATGGCTTGTTTCAAAGAAATTTCTATGGAATGTTTTATATCCGAAATCAGGGATGGCAGTAGATAAACTTCCTAAACAGTGCCGCGATTTATATTGGCTAGAACAACCGTCTGTGAATTCATGCATATGATCAACTGTGTATGATATTGAATCTAAATATTCTTTAACTTTCTTTTGGACATTTTTTGTAAAATCATTATCATGTTGCAGGTCCGGGGAAATTACGAAAAAATGTTCCGTAATTATTTCCGGAAATTCTTCTGTACTGTCTACACCATCGTATTCTAAAATGGCGTGTCGGTGCATGACGGTTACATGAATGCTGCATTCAGTTCTTTGGAAGTAATTGGATTGGATTTCTTCTTTCTCGACACAGCGATAATTTTCCGAATAATCGTGGATGCATATGCAATGATTGACTGGCAAGTTCTGAACAAGACTTAAGTTGATTGCTTTGCCAGTTTGATCGGTGCTGGTGAGCGGGGAAAGTTTCGAGAAGCTTTTTTAAATTGAGAAACATTTCGTTTACGCATTTCTTTTTTATCAGGGTCAGTCGGCGCCTTACATTTTTACCCTTCGATTTTTCAGTTATATATTCATATTTTTGCCATTCAACAGTTGAAGACGACTGTGATTCGTTGGGTGAAAGTTTGAAATTACCAACTCCGCAAAGGCTACATTTTCGGTCAAGACAATTTTTTCTATAAAATCCATTTACTTTTGGACATAACGTAATATGTATAAGGTCTGACATTTTCTCAAATACGGGATAGTCACTTTCTTGCGAATCGGTTTCCCTGTCACACGATTTTCTGAACTTCATACATGCTTTGAAAACAAGGTTTGCTTCCACGTGATATCTACAACAGCATGTATTTCTATCTTTTTCAGATGCAGGTCTTACGAAAAACGGTCGAAGTTTCTCAAATGCTCTTTGTCCAATTTTAATTTCCGGATATTTGGCGACAAAATCTAAATACGCATCAGTTTGTGTTTTTTCCAGCACGTGTGTCATATGCGAAGTATATAAGTTTGGTCCCAATCGTTCTCTTTTGATATCGGATTTGTTGCCGGTCGGGTGTGATATGCCATCAGAGAGCCAAAAGTTATAAACTGTTTTCTTTGTTTCTTCTGAAATGGAATCTTTTCTTGTTTTCTGTTGCGTAAGAGCCCATGCAGACGATTCACTTTTAAGAATTCTAGACCTAATACGCTGGCCTCCAGCAACCCTTCTTGCTGGCAAACCTAAATTTTTACACAGTTTAATTTTACCTCTCGAGTTTGCTAAATTTTCCCCGCTGATTGATGCAGTAACAGAATTCATTACCGAACGTGCATTCTTAGATCGCTTTAATTTTGTAGATTTTATTATTTCTTGAATATCTGCAACGACGGCCATTTCAACTGGCGAAACTGAATGTTTCAGATTAGCTATTGTTGGCGGTCGAGGGGATCTGCGGGCCAAATAAGTCGATATAACTGCGCATCGTTGTTTGTTCTCTCTTTTTTCTTGCATTAATCGTTTGACTATATGTTTTTGTCTCGCTCTCTTTATTCTTGTACAACTTTCCTTAAGATTTTCTACTCGTTTCATTTTTCTGAAGCCTTTTTCGTTCTCTGTTCCTAATAAGTATTTCCTTAGCCGAAAGTTTCCTTTTTTTCTGTTATTCATATTTCTGAAAGCATATTTATATTTGAATGTACACAAATTGTTGGTCTGATTTTTTTAAGTCCGATTATTTTAATTGATTGTTGGTTTATAAATACATTCAATAATTAAATATGAGTCTTTTTTGTCTCGTGTTTTATTTTTTTGGAACTAATCATTCTCCTGAAACACCAGAGATCATTTCGGTTGTTTGAAGGGATTGGTGCCTCTTGTTTTGTCTACGAAAATTATCTAATATGGTAACTCTTCTTTTAGATTGTTTCAGAACTTCCTAAAGTCAAATCATTTTTTACGAATTTTAATATAGAATAATATTTTTATTTCATTAAGGGAGCAACCATTTGATTTTAATGGGGGGGGGGGGGGGGGGGTGCTAGGATGAAAAATTTTGTCCGGCATTTTTTTTAGTTGTTATCTCGGTCCTTGGGTTTGTTTGCCAATTGCTCATCCTGCCCTTTTAACCCCACCGCAGTTCGCGCCTGTCCTAAGTCAGGTACCTATAGCTTTTGTTAGTCTTTTATATTTTTTTACTTTTAGTTCATCTCTGTGTTTCGAAGTGAAGAGTGGCGTCCATTTTCTTGATCTAGTATACATTAGGATTTCGGGGCCTACTCAAGACCTCCTCTGGGTGCGGGATTTCTCGCATGTTGAAGACCCATTGGTGGCCTTGAGCTGTTTTCTACGTTTTGGTCGGGTTGTTATCTCTTTGACATATTCCCCGTTTCCATTCTTATTCATTATTTTTTTACTCGAAACTCCTGTCTGCCTTTTTTTTACACTCAAAACCCCTGTCCTCCCTCTTTTTCAAATTTCATTCTAGCCCCCCCCCCCTTAAAAATCAAATGGAAGCTCCCTAAGGCAACAACATGCCCATATCGTTTCATGTTTGATGATCGATTCTTTACAAGTTCTTCTTATAATTTCTTTTGCGTATTGACTCTATGTGAAATATGACGTTTCATTATTTTTCGACGTTTTTTGTCTCATTGGACATTTTTTCTGATTTTTCTTTTCTTTATTTGCGAAAAGGATAAAATATAAAAACAGCCAGTATTTATATTATCATGTTCAGTATTTGTTGTAATTTTAGAAATCTGTATCAGTATTTTTCTTCTGATTTAATCGCGATACATCGTAGATCCCGAAATCGTCAAAATGGAATATTTGTTTGGATTTCAGATGATACGGGACATTTTTTCTGATTTTAAATTTTTTCAATAGTTTTTTTTTAAAACAAGTAAACTCAAAAAGTTTGGTACCAATTTAAACAGAAATGTTTGTAATTTATAAATTATAAATATAAACGATATCCTTTTAAAATTACCTTCAGTATATGAATTTGATCTTCAAAGTTTGCAGTTGGAGTCTAGATTATTTGTCACCATTACAAGATCAAAAAGTTGCTATGACGTCATTTTTCTACATGTATGACGTCATATATGTAAGTAAAATTATGTAATTCAAAACTTTACATATGGTTCTTAATTCCTTCCAAATGAGAACTACCTTTAGCTACTCAATCCATATTTCATTCTCAAAAATGTTTGGAGATCTCAATGTTCAATGTTACGCATTACACGGCAAAATTGCCTATTTCATAAAATTTCGCGCTTCAAATCGAAACCTATTCGTGAAAAAAATATCATGAAAAGCAGATATTATGTTGCCATTAGATTGGGTAACGAAAATTATTTAGCGATTCTGCAAATTGTTGCGTCCTAAACGGACAGTTAGCCTTTTCGCCGATTTTTCTCGAATCACCTTCAAATTGTCACCAGTATCTTGCACGACGTCATTACTTTGTATGAAACTACATTAATAAAGATGAATATTAACAATTTTAATAAAATGTACATATGTTGCGATGCAAATTAAGTGACTGCATCTGTTTAAATATATATATATATATAAAGTGACTGATAATCTGTTAAAATATGTATAAAATTACTGTGCCTGTGTACATGTATTAAGTATGTACAGATTACAGATGTATATAAACTATACGTTTGTAATTTAACAGATATACAGCTTATTTACATTTTTATAGATGTACAGTGTATACCAATTTCAATGGATGTACAGCTTATGTGAATATTGAACGACATACAGTTAATTTCTTTCTTACTAAATGTACATCAAGATTGCTTGTATTACGGCAGTTGTGTATTTACTTTTCTATACACAAATCGAACATAACAATCAGTGACTAGAAGACTAAAAATTGTAATTTCAGTAGCTTAACATTGACATTACATTACCAAAATTAATAAGAATACTAACAGACAAGAAGAATAAATTATTATAGTCCACTCTTCTTCGAGTTCTCAAAGTATCCCTTAGGTAATCAGAACGTACTTTGAATTTGGAATTTATTATGAAACTCGGGTTTAGAGCTGAAGTGGGGCCACATTCACACAGTTACAGTTTTGAGTCTAATGTGTCTCATTTACATGCATTTAAACATCAATCCGGTTGCAATCTAACAACACGTGTCTTCATTGAAAATCAGAATGAGATCTGAATTTATAGCAACAATAAACTACTGCGTAATGTTTCCTTAACGTTTTGCTCTTGTTTTTCCTGAAGACTAATCAAGAATTGTACATCATACTTGACAAAAAAAAACTCGTCCCTCTTGCTACGATTTGGTATAGATTTAAGTCGAAGATGTGAACAAATGACACACTTTGAGAAACCGTCATAAGTCATTACATGTTACTATAAATTCAGATCTTATATTGACCATTCAATTAACAGGCGTGTGTTGATGTTCGTCGTTTTGTGTTCTGCCTTTTGTTTTTTTATATTTCATTATCTCTCATCAGGAGCTGTTACTTATCATTTGTCACATTTTTAAATACAATTAAGGTTTCTAGAACTTTATTCTGTCTTTCTATTTGAAACATTTCACAAACGACATTATTCCCTAGACATGCATATGGTAAAGAAAAATCTAAATTAAATTCAATTTTATAAGGACTATGCACCATGGGGAAACCCAAACTATTACAAAAGATCGATGCATTTCATGTGCAACGCGCCAGGAGTAATTTGTATGCACAATTAACTAAACATAACAACTTCGTCACCAACATAAGTGCCTTATTTAGAAAATAACCTTTTGTTTTCTCTTTCTATGAACAATTAAATTGTACAAAGGTGTTTGACACGTACAATTGCTAATTTTGTAACAATTTTATGATCGATCAGCCTGGATATGGAAACCCGCTAATTTAACAATTAAACCGATTACGTCATTAACGAAAAGGAATCAATTAAAATTACCATTTAAACATCATTTTGGAACTCAAAGCATTGTTTTTCTTCCGCAGCAAATTAAATACATTCCAAATCAAACTTTGTGTGAAAAGAAAAAAGATGACGAAAATTGGGTGATTATTCAATCATTTTAGAAACACTCATTTGAATAACAAAAATAGAAGGAATGATGAGGTTAGAATTATGTTTCCTGACATTGAACTAAATGAAAGCTCGTGAATCGATCTGATTTACATCAGTAATAACTTTATATTTCGTTTTACAAATAAAAATATCTTTAACTAATAACTTCGTATATGGTAACAGCTGCTATATGAAGTGACAACTCAGTATTTTTATTTCTCCACGTGCGTAGCAGACGATATGTTGTGCATTCCTTGTTTCCGCGCGGATTTAACTGATGATTACTACCGTGATGATTTTGACAGTGATGAAGGTATGTGAATAACTTTTTTGTGTTAATGATGATATATTCATACATATGTAAACCAATAAATATAGTACTTTCATAATCACGTAATCCATCCATTCGTCAATATACATAACATTTAAATTTATCATTTATACGCGTAAGTGTGAATGTTGTGTTGACTTCAAAGGTCGTTAACATTGGGTTTTTTTTCTTCTTTCTTAAATCACTGCAAGATACGAAAGTTTAAAGTTACATTGCTTTTTGATATTGTTTGTAATTTATTTACATTAACTTTAATTGGAAAAAAAGTCGACTCATAAACTATCCTAGCTTAATGTATATTAAAGCAAATGTTCTTCCTGGACACTCCGAAAAGTCTATTTGAAACAAACCAATGTTTTGTTGACCAATAAACACGTTCATGTACAATTCTATTTACAAGTGTACATACTACAATAAACACGTTCATGTGCAATTTTATTTACAAGTGTACATACTACAATAAACACGTTCATGTGCAATTCTATTTACAAGTGTACATACTAATTGCCTTCACAGTTTTTGTACAAAACTCTTCGAGTATTTAAAAATGGAATTCGAAGTAGCTAGGAAATATGCATTATAAAATTTAAAGAATAGTACTGTCACATATATTTGTCGTTCTATGTTTATGGTCATTGGTTATCTAGAATATTTATTGCATAGTGTTTTGTAAGTGTTGTTTTCGTGTACCTATGTTTTATATATTTTTTTTGTTATGTATAATTATCAAGTTATTTGAAGAGCATATTAAAGGTCATAACAAAATTCAAATTGTTATCAAACTGCTACTATGTCCCCGATAATAAAAATCTAAATAATATCAATATATACTCATAAACCATTATTCAGGGGAATCAAAAGAAAATCATTGTAGCTATCATTTTTATTTGGATTTAAATTACTGAACTTTCAATATATATATAACCGTAACGACATTTTAGTTTCATTTCGTGTGTTTGAAAAAAATCATTAATGCACAAGTGTGGTTTGTCGGTAGCCTTTGGTTTTGTTCACCAGTGTAAAATGTCATTGTCAATTATTCTAATAAGAACAAAACAATGGTATTGAATAACGGATTGATTTTTCATGATGTTAATAAAAATCGTCCTCGCTTCTGTATCAATAAATTTAACAAAGTTGTATGAACACTGAAAGTCTACTCGTTTGTTTCCCAACAATGAACAGGTCAAGAAATGAGACGTTCAATTTATTTACTATATAAAAGAGATTATTAACTAAATACAATGCGTAATGAAAATTAATATTTATTGACATTTCCTTTACAATAATTAATTGACGTAAAGTTTTCAAAGATCATTTTCAAACAACGGAGACCAGTTTGGAAGAATAAAATACAGGGAATTGTAGATTTGACATGTATCGTATAATTCAGAAACTCACGGATCTTCGGAACAATGCATTACAATAAAATACGCGTCCGTAAAAGAAGATATGGGTCAATTTGAAAATATAAACATATAACTGAGACAATCAAGAAATATTTTGACCTAAAATACCAAGCAGTTATTTCTATAACTATTAACTCAACAGCATAAAAACCCTCTGTAGCCTCAGTTATTTAACCAGGAATGTCGTTATCATAATAGATAGAAACAATACCAAGCATATGATTTAAATAGACGATTTTCAACTAATTGTTCCGTCATTCATTCTGATGTCTTGCGCTGTCTTACAACTTATTTTTCTGATACGATCAGACCCAATTGTCTGCTAAGGTTAAGAGTAGAATATTTTTATAATGCTAGACATCTCAGTTGTTTTTTCAATTTTCATAATCCGTATAACTGTTGAGGGCTGTATGATTACAAGATTCAGTTTGTAAAATTAAACTCTATACAATAACTGCACAAGATCTACGACTTCTTTTTACATGTATGAAACTTGCGTGGCTGAAGTTTAACCGTACAAGAAGGTCATGCTTTTCTCTTGACTGTTTATGACGTCTTTACACTAAATCCATTGGATGTTGGATGTGTACGGATTGATAGTTTCGATGCATGCTTTTTTTATTAGTTGTTAGTGGCTTTGCACTGGCAGTCAGATAACTGTGAGTACTCTCGGATTTGTTCCTAGTGTCTTTTTGTTGTCGGGATGTACAAGTACCCGGCCACGTCCACTTGTATTTTTGTTCATCTGATGATTTGAGCCCTTTTCAACTGATTTTTATAGTTCGTTCTTATGTTGTACTGTTATACCACTGTCCATGGTTAGGGAAGGGTTGGAATCCCGCTGTCATGTTTAACCCCGCCACATTATTTCTGTATGAGTCTGTCCCAAGACAGGTGCCTGTAATTCAGTAGTTGTCGTTTGCATGTGTGTTACATATTTGTTTTTCGTTCATTTATTTATATAAATAAGGCCGTTATTTTTCTCGTTCGAATTGTTTTACATTGTCATATCAGGCCTTTTTATATCTAACTATGCGGTATGGACTTTGCTCATTGTTGAAGGCCGTACGGTGACCTATAGTTGTTAATGTCGGTCTCTTGTGGACAGTTGTCTCATTGGCACTCATACCACATCTTCTTCTTTTTAAGAAAACTGGACTGAATTTTTTTTTTAGATTAGACTGTAGAACTTTTATATGCATAATGAATAGCGAGTTACAATTCGTTTACATATATTAATATTTAAAAAAGGAATATTAATGATGATGTTCCATAAATAGTTGGTAACTTATATGAAGATGCCTTATTACCACCAATGCCTCATATTATAAATTCGGTAATTTAGAACTCTCCCGTTCGACAGTAAGGTAGAAGGAGTCCGTTTGAATGTGTAATATGCATTACACTCCATTGGAATGCAGATGTTTAACCCGAGGTCGTTTTTACTCGTTAACCAGCCTTTGCAACAACGCTTTCAGGGGTGCACATAAAATTATGTGGCCAGTCGCAAATCTTTACTTTTATTTCTTATTTCTCAGTTTTTTCGATATGCAGTCAAAGTACTCCGCTTTGAATGTTAAGCATGATACTTCTGAAAAGAAAACTTTTAATTATGCTTTTTTTTCCAACATGTTATTCGCCCTAAATGCGCATACTATATTCGCATCGAACTCTAAGCCAACGATATCAATAAAGTAATGACAATAAGACCAAACAGTTCTTGACTCCTAAAAAAAATATTGCCAGATGTCAACGTTACATTATATTTATTAATGTCTTTAAAACAATAGAAGATTCTTTACCCCCGTTTAAGCATTTTTTTTCATAAGAGGGATCAAAGAACATTCATAAAGGTATTCCTGCAGTACTCTGCTTATTTTTAGAATACAGACTCTTAATAATGGTACATGTTTCTTGGTCATTAGACAACAGAGGCTATGATAATTGTTTTAAGTCATACCATAGATGAATTATTAGCCCAATTTTAAATCATACCATAGATGAATTATCAACCCAATATATATCTATATCATCACACTGACCTTTTTAGTGTTAACTTTGCGGAAATGCTTGTGGCGTTTTCTTCCGGTATGGTGTTTTTATTTAAAAAAGGAGGTTATATTGGAATTTGATGACAAAGTTTTGAATAATGCATGAAATCAATTTCTTAAACATTAGGTTTCAGAAATTCGAATAATTGTCAGACGCCGTGCTTCGGGCAAGTAATCAACCAATAATTGTCTCATAAAATATTTCTGCGGGATTCACACATTCTTCTATAACAAGCCATCAATATGCATACATCCTGTTAACCACAAAAAACTAATTACACTCCCGTCCTGTTTTCTGATATATTTAAAATCCAATACAATGCTGCAGGAACAGGAAAGGGTAAGAAGACCTGCATTTGAGACCTTGACATGTCGTTTTAAGTGCAGGTTGTTAAATTACTTTTTCTAAAGACCATGATTTATAAAGTGTAATTTTAATTGAGCTTTATCTAGTATTTTTTCAAGCATATTGAGGTGACATCAGTGACAGTTGTTATCCGTTCGTTTGACGTGTTTGAGCTTTTGTTTTGCCATTTGATAAGGACTTTCCGTTTTGAATTTTCCTTGGAGTCGGTATTTTTTGTTATTTTACTCAATTTGACACTTTGTACCTAGGTATATAAGATACAAACTTTTAATTTAAGCCAAATTACGGACACTTTCAAAGTTTGCTCAAGAAAGTTTATCTAAAGTTTTAATTGAAAGTTTTGTCAATTATAACGGTAAAACAAATAATAGATTCTCACCCTATTCTGCTAGAAACTTGTAAAATTGCAGCAAACTGTTTGGCATGTAATGTGTGTTTGTTTATCTCATTGATGGCCCCAAAGTTTAGGATGACCGATTCACGTTTCATTTACAGAGTACTATGTTGGAAATAAAAAAAAATGGAAACATAACATTTCTAAATTCTAAATAACACGCGCTTGTGAAACTGATTTCACTTTAAATGTTCATTTTGACGTTTTATTCAAATTGATTTCAAATATGTGATAGTTCATGCCAATTTTCAATAACATTTTATAGCTGTTCTGTCGATTCTGTAATTTAAAAACAGAAGTATATAGTCATTAAATGCTTTCATAAAATACAGTGCGATGATAAACTTTTGATGGTTGAAGTTATAACTTGAGACTAGGTAAAAGACAGAAAAATCTAAAACAGCGTCCTTCACATTGCCACGAACACTATTATAAAATATAGTACAAACTGAATAATAATCAGTAATACCGGCGTCACACATCAGCGCATAGCTCAGACGTACACCGGGCGTGTTAAAAAAATCATGTACGCTGCCAATACGCTTGTAATTTTGGATGCATTAATTCAACCTGTCAATCATATCTGTAACGCGTACACAACGAGCTTTAAGCGTGTATTGGGCGTACGAGAGGCGTACCTAAACGTTTATCGGGCGTTCAAGAAACTTATCGGACCATTGATAAAATATCACGTTGTGATTGGTTAAACGCCGTCACGTGGTGACCCCCTATGAGACCGTAGGGGGTTAGTAGGTTTCATAGGGGGTTCATGACGCGTTAATGGCGACGTCATCTATAAATGTTGTTGCGTTTCGTTGTTTATTTTTCAACAAAACGACGCAAAAAAAGTCCAGCGTCCGATAAATTCGTTATACGGTTAACTACTGACCCCCTACGGATCCATAGAGGGTGAATAAAATTCATAGGGGACTCGGCCTCCGGCCTCACCCCCTATGGATTTTACTAACCCTCTATGGATCCGTATGGGGTCAGTAGCGAACCATATAACTTATAGTATGGTTGCGTATGCCTGGCGTTTGTCTAACTTAGATGGAATGCACGCTACGAAGGAAAAAAGATTCTGGAACGTTTTTGAGACGCGTCCCGGTCGTACCTTGGACGTTCTATTATGGGATGTTTGTTACAAACACACATGCATACGTTTCAGTTAAGGCGCATAACGCGCTTGTGGCGTACGTATAACGTGCGTGTAGCGGAGAGGTATACGCTAGAAACATGCTTGAGCTGACTGAATTTTTTTTATGCTGCATAAAAATTTCCTCGAGTTGTAGCGTTCACCAAGCGTATACCTTTGTATTTCGACATGCTTCAAACTTATGAACGCGTGTTTAGCGATTGATGAGCGTTCCTCTGGTGTGCAACTGATGTTTACCGACTTTATCTATTTTCTCTGTACGTTTGGTGCACGCCGGTCTAAACGTCAATGTGTGACGCAGGCATAAGAATGATTTGACATAAGAAGTAACAAAAGGGGAAAGTTTCATGTTTTCATGAAAGGGATTGAAAATCAATATTTCTATCCAGTGTTAAGGTGTCAAAATCTCTCTAAATCCACATTATACCCTTCTTTCTGTCAAAACAACGGACACCAAACACTAAATGCGTATCACTTAATCTAGAAGACTGTTGTCAAATGCTGCAAACCAAATTATCTTCACTGATACCTTTCTTCACCATTTAGCTCTTTCTATCCCACTTCGCGGCGATATAACTAAGCGATTTTTAAATTTATTCAATGAAGCTATATGTAGTCAAATAAGGAAAATATTCTTAACTATTTATATTCGCGTTATATTTCTACATGCGAACGTCGCGAAAATAAATCTTTCGCAAAAATAAGTTGGTTAACAGTGATTTTAATCGTTTTCGTTTCACATTGGCCAAATGGTTAGAGGCTGATCGATGACATATAGGTGCTTACATCTTATTCATTTGGTTTCTGATGCATAGTTGTCTCATTGGCAATTATACAACATTTCTCATTTTCATATAACTTAAAGTATTAAAAAAACTCGCAATTCTCCCTTACGACAATTTATATAGCCCCCTTCTTAAATTATCCATAATTGTATTAAGCCAATTTGAAAACTAAAATCTCCTTGTGTTTCGAACGCATAATCGGTAACCACAAGTCTCTCGTACGCGTTATAGTTTAGCAATCGGCCAATATACATTTTTGTAACAGTTTGTGTGATAATACATTTGATATTTCAATTAATTAATTCGAATTTCGATTTTTATCTTGAAAAGGGCATTGGAACTTTGCTCGTGTCTTTTAATTATGCTAATATTCCTAATTTGCTTTAATCTAATACGCGACACAGTACTTGATTGAGCCACAGATAAATAATAGTTGCGGTGTATCAAATTAATGATTGAATTAGCATTCCAAACAATGATTTACATGCAAAACAAGTCTGTTGGACGCATTTCGTGTTAAGTTACCATTATCTTTTGTAAATTAAAGTTTATAAATTGTGTTTCACTTTCATGCGTTACTGACATTATACCGGAGTGCAATAATAGCAACTTCCGATTTGATTTAACTCTTGCTTATATACATGTACATGTTTAATTAATCACAATTCTTTGTAAATTTTCTAACTGATTAAAGGTTACTGTTAAATTTTGAAGAATACAAAACAGTTTATATTTTTATGACATTGACCTAATATTGTTTTTATACTGCAATTAAAATGCTACATTGATAGCTTTTTAAAGCGTAACACAAATGTCAATCTTATTTTCATCCCTTAATGAACCCCTGTTTGTGGAGATAGTGTTCCATGATGAAATTGACATTGCACAAAATATAGCTGTTATTATATTGAGAAAATTATAAACAACTACATTTTGATTGATTTTAGATTGCTAAACGCCACATTAGCACAAAAAGGCTATATCGCGGCGAAACTACATTTTGTGGTTGCAGTATAAATCCTTGGATGATTTATATATCTTTCCCTCTACATCTGAAAACCACAGTGACTCGAAGCGGTAATGATATTCAAAAAAACAATTTTGACACGTGATTATAGGGGTTTTTAAGGTAAATTAAATTTGTGACATTGACATTGAAAACAGGTTAATTGAGAGATATTTGCGGAAGAGGCAAAAACTTTAAACCAGAATGTATATCAAGCGTTACTCAAGATATTACACACAAAACAAAGTGGCAAACAACCTTGTTTCTATAGGACTACCGTGGTAAGGTTCCTTATAAATCAAGTTTTTTTGTTGTTTCTTTACTATTTTATGTCACCATAAACTTCAAGACTTTTAAAAAAAATTTGTAAACGTTTGGTTTTTGTTTCTGGTCGCTTTTTTCTTTATTGCACAGACATTTAAGCATCATGTGTTAAAACACAAGACAACATCGATTAGGTAAATAAAATGATTATATGAACATTTAATTACTGATTTATTATGGTTTCATGGAAATGAGAGAAAACAAAAGACCCATTATGGGATTAGTTCAGTCTGATGTTTATAAATCTGAGTAGAAGCACTACTTTTCAATAAAAATATGGGTGTTTAACATGTTCCTTGGGGGAAAAACTCATAAGATATATTTATAAACATTATCTATCATATTCCAAAGTATGGAAGTAGCTCTGCATGCAAGTATATATACGAGGTTCTCAAAATAAACGGTGATGCTGCACATGCACGCACACATTAAATTCTGAAATGAGTAGGGAACAATAAGGCCAACAACTAGTCAAATGCAAATGCAAATTTAACAATTACCATACAGGACCTTCATTTGCCCTATCAACAGGAAAAAGAAGTTAAAAGTATAGTTAGAAAAACAAAAAAATAAATAATTTCGTATTTGACCTTTTTCATGTTGCTATGCATCATAGTTGTTTTTCTTTCATTTCATGTACATAGATTAGGCCGTTAGTTTATTTGATTGAAGTGTTCAACATTTGTCAATTTTTAGGCCTTTTATAGCTGAATGTGCGGTATGGGTTTTGCTCATTGTTGAAAGTCGTACAATGGTCTATGGTTGTTAATTTCCGTGTCATTTGGTGACTTGTTAAGATTTGTCTCATTGGCAATCATACCACATCTTCGTTTTTAAATTTGACAGCATTAGTATAGTTTATTGCTATGTATCTACTTTGGAGTTTTATTTGAATAGTCATGGGCTTACCAAACTAATAACAAACTTAATATATGACTGAAATACGCAAGTGCACGTAACTATAAAAAGGTCTTACAAAATTGGTTTGTACTTTTGCTGTGACCAATGTTTGATTTTCGAATTACTGGATGACAACCTCTGACCAACAAGAAAGTTGCTGTCAAGATTCCAATCTGGTTCTCTCCTTATATTGTATATGTCTTATATACATGAGGCATCATATTAATATAACGTCCCGATTCAGTCTTATTTCTTTAAAAAAAAGTTTTTTTAAAAACAAAACATAGGCCAAAGAACACATATATATATTAACTAATTGCAATCGATATGATTCCATATTACCGATGGAGGAAAATTATAAACAAACGTATTTAAATTTGCTAAGAGGCGAAGTCAATGTACAACCCACATTTTATAATATATAATGCGAATATGGTGTAAACATTTTGAACCTTATGTTTGCTTTATACCATCTTCTTCGCAAGTTTATTGTTTTCTGTTTGGTATTAAATTAATAATTAAGAATTTTCGTCACATTTTCTCAGGAACTAGATTGCAAGGCTTTATATAAGTCAGCTATATCATATGATGCATTTAAAGATTCATCATTCAACATCTTTCTGTTTATCGTAAAGTATTTTGGCGGGGTATAATCAGTGAACAGAAACTCATAGTTTCACTAATTCTTTTCGTTTATGACTGGTTTACATTTAACAGCTAAAATATGATGTCTGATTATTCCAGGGGTTATTACTAAATGTATTTTTAAAGCAGACATGGGAACGTGACATGGCTGTATTGTATACCACTATCCAGGTTCTTTGTTCCGGTTTGACTTTAAAACTGTTTATTCGATTCAGTTAATTATTTTTTTAATGCAAACAAATATGCATAAATACATCTTGCACAAATACATATTAATATCGACTCATTAAAAACGATTGAAAGGCTCATTTCATTTATATAATGAGAACACATACGGGGGTAATCAATGCTTCTTTCGTTGTTTGATCATGCATTAGCATGCATTATTTGATTAAATAACATAACTTTATCCATGTTTCATTACCTGAAATAAAATCAAACATGTATAAAGAATAAATTTTAACGTCCTCGTGGGGAAACCAGTTTATGTATGAAGTGATTGTTTGGTTTTCAGATTTATCATCCTTGAATGCATAGAATTTTGCGATAGTAAACATGTAAAAAGGAAACTGTTTGATTAATCAAAATTGATTTTTAGTTATTTTTTTTGTTCATAAAAGGAATCAATTTCATATTTTGGTCTTCTTCCTGAAGCAAAACAAAATTTATTAATCGATGTTGAAAAATCTTTTAAGAGTTTTTATTACCAAATAATGACTTAGCATTATCATGATTTTGACCTCAAACCAACGTTTGTCAACGGGCAAAATTTCCAATCATGATACCATATACCAGAGATTATGTTATTTTTTTCTCTATCCGAAGTTATTTATCGTTACCTCTATGTACAAAGCATTTGTGTGTGTGTGTGTGTAAAGAAATAACCATGAAACTGATATTGATTAAAAAAAAAACTTCAGATGGCTCAACTACTACTGGTTCGAGATAGTAAACATATATTTTGGTAATTTTGCCAATTATTCGTTGTTGAAATATTTACTAGATTTTTTTTAATTTTATTTTGACAAAATTACCCACTGGGGTGGGTGTTATTTAAAGATTTTTCTTCATACGAAATAGTATTCAACACTACAGAGACAACACGAATGATTGTGCGGAAAGGCCAGGTAACTGAAAAAAAGCACAGGTCATTTATAAAAGTGATGCGTTCGGTCATTATTTAAAACAATATATTGGTTAAAAGTTTTTTTAAACTCTATTAATACATGTATCAATATATATCAGCTTTTTAAGCATATTAATTTCTTGTAACCATTGCCAAGAAAGATAATTGTTTGAGGGGAAATTCGTTTTTGAAAACATTGTATCGTCAAGTTGTTATTGATAATCCAGAAATCTTAAGCTGAAAACAAACAGTATTGTTTTAAGTCGGGAGCATGTTTAGTGGTTGTCGTTTGTTGTTTTGGTACAAATACAGTAATCGAAGGTACCAGGATTATAATTTAAAACGCCAGACGCGCGTTTCACCTACATAAGACTCGTAAGTGACGCTCAGATCAAAATATTTATAAAGCCAAACAATTTACAAAGTTGAAGAGCATTGAGGACCCAAAATTCCAAAAAGTTATGCCAAATACGGCTAAGGTTATCTATTCCTGGGATAAAAAAATCCTTAGTTTTAAAAAAAAAATCCAAAGTTATGCTACAGGAAATTAATAAAAATGACCATATAAGTGATATTCATGTCAACACCGAAGTGCTGACTACTGGCCTGGTGAAACCCTCGGGGACGAAACATCCACCAGCAGTTGCATCGACCCAGTGGTGTAAATTGTAATGAACCAGGATTATAATTAAATACGCCAGGCGCGTTTTTCGTCTTCATAAGACCCAGTAGTGACGCTCAGATCAAAATAATTATAAAGCCAAACAATTACAAAATTGAAGAGCATTGAGGAACCAAAATATCTAATAAGTTGTGCGAAATACGGCTAGGGTAATCTATTTCTGGGATAAGAAAATCCTTAGTTTTTCGAAAAATTCTAAATTAAAAACAGGAAATTTACAAAATGACCATAAATTGATATTCATCCACAAGTGTTTCTTTTTTTTTTTTTTAGATTAAACCGTTGGTTTTCCTATTTGAAATGTTTTACACGAGTAACTGATTAAATTGTCCGTTAAAGCGTGTTGTTCGGTGAAAACCGATGCTCTGTGTTGAAAGGCGTTCTTTGACCTATAATTATTTGCTTTTTTCACATTATGAATTGGATGGAAGGTTATCTCATTGCCTTTAATACCACATCTTCTGATTTCTCAGTACTGCAATGTATCCAAATTTTGAATTATCTAAAAAAAAAAAAATTATCAAAGCATGCTGACCAAAAAAATATATATTTAGCTCTCATTTCAAACTTGGCAATACATGTTCATGTAGTACTACTTGGGGATTATTCAAAATTTGGATGCAATGCAGACTGAGTACTTTTAAATCAGAAGATGTGGTATATTTATGGTTCAAATGCATTTATAAAAAACTCAATTTAGTAACTTCAGTGATGTTTGAGGACGAATAGTTTGAGAATTCATAATCCTATACAAACGTTGATTTTACTAATAAGAAGATGTGATATGATCGCCAATCAAACAACTATCCACTTACCCTCAAAAACAAAAAATTATTTTTAAATTATACCGAATATATATATTATCACTTTTCAATAAAAAAAAATTATTTTGAATCGTATATTTATGGCAGTTTCGAGGTACTACAATAAGTTTTGTCAAATATGTTGACTTCCATAAGAAAACTTCAAACACTACTGTTTTTTTTTATTGCACTGTTGTAAATCGTTTCTCATTATCCATTTGACGCCATTTAGCACACTCTTTAGACATCCCACAAGTCTCTAGTGATTTCAGTAATATTGCTTTTCTATAACTATCAGTGCATTGTCAAGTTTGATTAACCTCTAGATTTTATCATATTATAAGCAAAGACCATCAGTCATTTCAACACGATGCTTACTGAAGAACCTATTATTTGATTGCTGTAATAAAGATATAAAACTCAATTTTGTAATTGAAATGCATTATTGTCAGGGTTCTAGAAAATCCAAATTTGACATAAAACTAAGTAAGCTCAATCCTCTTGAGGGTAGTTATCATTAAAAATTAAATGTATCCAACACTACCGTTTGACGAAATTAATTTACTGCAGACTCATTTGTTTTAACTTGGCAGATTACTCAAGACTATTTCTCGTTTATGTTTCGGGTCAACATCAATCTTTAAATTTAATGTGTTTAAGGGAGTTATCTGTCGCAATTAGAAAATACCACATTTTATTATGATGGTCAAATGTTATCCAAATAATATTCAAATAACGGAAAAATGAAAGAGTGTTCCATGAACATTCTTGTTTTGAGGTATTATATATACGTTTTCAAAAATCGACTGTTTGACGGAAAAAGAGATGTTCTTGTACTTCCTAGGGAGAGTCTTGAGGGATGGGGGGATATCAAATAAATATAATATAATGGAGCTATCATTTAATTTATATTGGGCAGGGGGAATTGGATAAAAATGATTGTCCAGCATTTTTTTTATTAATTAAATCTCTGTCCTGCATTTTATTCATCACCCTGATTTTTTTAAATTTGTTTAACCTTACTGTATCTGACAAAAATTGTCATCCTCTCTTTAAATTTTGGCAAAGCGTCTCATCCTGCCTTTACTTTTCAAGTTTCATCTTAGCCACCCTATATAGAAATCTAATGGTAGCTCCCTTAATAGAAAATCTTGTCTGGTGTGTACTTTAGATGTATACTTTGAAAATAAGAGAAATACCAGGTTATTTGGCAGTTGCTAAGGCAAAAAGATATTAACACGTTGTTAATCTCAATAGTAAACATCTTTGATTTTATTTATAGAAAGACAATGACAAAGAGAGAAAATCCAATCAAACTTATTCAAGAGTATTGTATAGATTTTCTCAATTATTTAAAGTATAATTTCAAAAAATGTGGGAGTTTTCCAGGAATACTAGTACGTGTCACATGCAAACTCTATGTAATATATAACATAAATGGTGAGGCCAATGTTCTGATAAGGGAAACTTAAAATAATCCAGATCAAAAATTAAAATTGCAGGTGCATTCATTTAAAACTTTCCCTTCCGGAGCGTCTGCGATCACACCAGTTTTTAAAATAGTTCATATTGCTCTGTCTTTACTTTTCTTTGTTGTGTTATGTGAACTATTATTTGTCTGTTTGTTGGTTTTGGTTTTTTTTTCTTCATTTTTAGCCACAGCGTTGTCAGTTTTATTTTCGATCTATGAGTTTGGCTGTCCCTCTGGTATGGTTCATTCCTTCTTTTAATTCCTGTACAAGACACTTTGAACGTTTTCTATATGTGTTGTCTGGTGTGAGGACAAACAGTAAACAATAAAATTGGTGGACACTGATTCTAAAGCATCCTTGCTCAGATCAGACGTGGTTGTATGAATATTCTGTTATCCTTTCATCTGACGTGTTTGAGCTTTTGATCTTGCCATTTGCCTAGGGACATTCCGATTGAATTTTGCAAGGAGTTCGGTATTGTTTTGTTATTTAACTTTTTCATAAGGTATACAACAAGATGAAAAGATTGAGAAGTTGAATTTATAAGAAGCTTTAGGCGATACAGGAACCTAAGGGATATGGCGAAATAATCAAATATAAACTTTTAGATATGCACCTTTAGATTTAGTACAATTTCCATTCGCATTAATTGAAAACAATCATATTAATATAGAATTAAGAGGTGACTTCAAATTCGCCGATGGGACGGTAACACATCTACGAAAAGAAAAACCGAGACATTTAGTTATCATTGAGGTAGATCTCCAGGTGTATAATTCATAATGAGGGAATGTTGAATAAGGGTACAACTTTTGATTTGCAATAAGCAAAATGTCTCAAAACTTTGTTGCTAGGAATCTTTGATGCAAAGAAAACGTGACACTGTTCTAATAAAAGACATTGTTGAGTAGGAACTTGGCTAAACATTATACAAAATGCATACACTAGTGTACTCACTTCTTCAGCAAGGATCTATTGCATGATAGAAGCCATGGTGTATATTTGGTTATACTTCAGTCAATAAATCTTGGTCAGTTGCTTGTTTGTAATTCGAATAGAACCAAAAATTGCAAAACAATATATTTATGACTGTAATACTCTAATTTTCGTTTGTGATCACATATAGATTCCCATGACAAAACTGACCCTTTCAGTTATAAAATAAGACGAATAAAAAAACCACATAAAAAGTGTTCGTGTAAGTAAAAAAACAAGAACTATCTTTAAAAAAGATATCCGACGTATTTAAATTTGAGTATATGTTTCAAAACTATCATTTCGATAACCTTCAGTAGCACAATGACTTAATGATGCAGGACTTCTTTAATGAAATCTCCATCTGAATGTTACTACAAGAAATTCTTTACTAAGTCTAACTTAGCTGGTTATATTAAGGCAATAATATATAAGAATATTGTGATGACACCTAAAAATTTTATTTGTCAAAAAATCTAGTGCAAATAAAAAGAAACAAATATACATTTACTACTGTTTACATTAAACTTAATTCATGGTTAACAAAGCTAGAAACTATTGGTAGTATAAGTAGTATCTTTCTGTTTACATTCACCAAAACCCCGCGGAAATGGCACATGCGTAGGTGCGTTCTAAAAGTCATGTACGTTCGTACAACAAAGTTTACATTAAAAATTATATAATTGTCCCGAATAAAAAACAACTGTCATGGAGGCAAAGAGCTATTGGAGAAACAATTATTTTAATAAAAATATAAATCTTTGTAAGATCTAGTTCAAATATTTATAGTTTTTCACTTGCTTTCCATCACGATATAATTTTCGAGACGTTTTTTCAAACACAACCAAATCACCCACCATGACAGCATTTTGTCCAATCACAGAAATGATTTTCGAGCATGCGTAGTCTGTTGCCATAGTGAAGCGTCCTTAAGTTCAAAGTTCACAAACCGAAACTATACCGACTACGTCGGAATAAAAAATCATTGGGTGTCCATCTGGTCCCTTTTTACTGTTCATTGTCTTGTTGTGTATGTGCTTACTGACTGCCATTTTTTTCACTATAGTGTTAACATATATCAGACGATTAATTATTCAATTCTGAATTGATAATTTTGTCATGCTGATTCCTTTTTTACGGTATTAGTTTCGCTCAAAGTTCAAAGTAGTATTGTGACCTGTAGGTTTGAGCATTCTCGTCATTTGGTCTTAGGTTGACAAAACAAATCATAATTATCACATCTCCTTGCTTTTATATTTTTGTTTAACTAGTATTTTGTACAAAGTCCAATCAAAAAGGGTAAAAAGCTAAACGAACAGAACAGTTTAAAAAATTGTTTTGAAAATATAAAAACGTTTTGTTGTTCTTTCGTCCACTTAATTGTCAATACGTGGAATATAACTGTGTTTACATTTTCATATTGTTTTGTAAATTAACTTGCGTTCAGACAACAATTTATCGACATGACATGCTGATTGAAAATAATTATATTCATTTCGTTTACGGAAAATATCAAGTGGGAAGACTATCTGTTTTGATTTCTTAAGGGAACACAAATCAATAAAAATATGTCAAGTGAGAAAAGAAAATTATTCTTCAAATAATCAAAATATGTCATTTTTAGCAAATTATAGGAGAGCGTTTCCTTTCTTTAAAACGGGTGATAATCTTTTGTTTATTTTTGGTCTTATATATCCAGCCCTAGTGTATTTAATTTTGTGAATGATTGATTGTTATACATTTAATTTTTAAGGATAACAAGCACTAGTATAGATTCATGACTCATGATAAAGTAATGAAGAACGAGCGGAGAAATAACAAACTCACTGATAACTAGGAAAGGCTGAATAAGTTTTAAAATATTAAATGGCACACGCAATATAAAAAACTTAATGCTTGCTTCAGTCGTTTTTATTGTCCAAACAGTAGCGCATGTCTGTTGTAAAAACATTAGTTTAATAGTCCTTATCAGATTTTTTTGTTAAAGACAGATGAAATGTAAACAAACAGGTCAGACAGTAAACTAAACAGCAAATTAAAACAAAAGCGACTTCATAGGTACAATGGTATGGTCGCCAACTATGTATTGATCATACTAGCCTGCTTCTCTTTCTTCTTGTCAATTCGGTTATTTAATTGCCGTTGCTTACTTTGAATTACTGTTATCGATGTCACAGAGTATAATCAACACATTCAAACTACGTTTTAAGTGTTGTTCTTTTTACTAATGTCAATCACTATCCCGTTTTCTTTTCCTAAATTGTGACATCAATGAATTAGGCATAACTTACCACGAGCAATATTGACAGGAAATGCTCACACTCAGGAGCACCTGATATCAGACCCCCAGGTTTTTGGTGGGGTTCGTGTGGATCAACCTATAATATTCTGTGTGTAGTTTTCGGGGATCTCCCACATTGTTTTGTCAGTTTCTCTTCGAGTTACAAATTTTGATTGTCCCTTTAGTAAATTTAGCTTCTTTTTTTATTTAAAAAAAATACCCTGCGTTTAAGAGTTTGTATTGTGTGCAAGTTTTTAACTAGTAAGTACCGACCATTTCTTATTCATGTTGTCATTCATTACTAAACAACGTTCTTTGACAAGCCTTTTAATATGTAGTATTTTCAACGAAACCATTATAGATTACAATGTAATTATTTCTTTCAGATCTTAAAAAACTTTCTGTCGAATTAGCATTTTTGTGATCGAAATTTATACTGTTATACTACTGAAGAGAAATTAATTCACAAACAAGATCTGTAATATGTCACAACAGAGGGAAAATCTTTAGTTAATGTAGTTTGTTTTCGTTTAATCACAAAGAATGAATGTTGATTAGCTATCGACAGGTTGTAGATAATTGATATTGCTGTTCATTGGAAAAGGCTTGTGGTTTATTGATTCGAAAATGTATTTCAAATATAGATGTTCTTGGCCCTCGATAAATGTTTTATTTGTGTTGTCTCCCTTAGTATACAGTACTGTACAATTCCAGGCTTATTGATTATTCAGCAGTGTTTGTAATCTGGAAAATTAAAAGGAATATTTTAAATTGGTTCTAAATAAAGGCAACAGTAGTATACCGCTGTTAGAAAGTCATAAATCGATTGAGAGAAAACAAATCCGGTTACAAATTAAAACTGAGGTAAACACATCAATTATTAGAGGTAAACAACGAAACAGCAGCAAAAAAAAAACGACAATGCAGCACACATAGAAACGAACTATAAGATAACAATTGTCATTTTCCGGATTTAGTACAGGACATTTTTTTTCTTTTTAAATGGTGAATTGAACCTGGTTTTGTGGCTAGCCAAACCTCCCGCTTTTATGGCATTATTAATTATAACACTAGAATGATAACATTACATGACAGAACTACAGTACAAATAAATGCAATGACATTACGGACAGAGAAATATACAAATAAACGTAGCAATAGGACATTTCCTGATCACCTGTGATCACCCCTAGTTTTTGGTGGGGTTCATGTTGTTTATTCTTTAGTTTTCTATGTTGTGTCATGTGTACTATTGTTTTTCTGTTTGTCTTTTTGATTTTTAGCCATTGTTTTAGATTTATGAGTTTGACTGTCCCTTTGGTATCTTTCGTCCCTCTTTTCGACATGGTAATTGTTATCAAAGGTACCAGGCCTACACTATTATACACTATTTTAATACTACGGAATGGGTAAATTAAATCTGAAAAAAAATGAATGTTATTTGATATACAAAAAGAATGAGTGGCATTGCATTTATATGTAAATCATATTTCTTTATTCGGATAAAAAAAAACTTTGCCAATTCGATAGGATATTTGTTCTTGGCCCTCGATTGCTATGTGCAATTTATATTTCAAGTGCTACATTGTGAAGTAAGTTAAGGAAATACATTTGAAGGACAGAAATAAGAAAAAAAACGCAAAACATATTGTAAACTGGCTACGTCATAAAGAATGCTCAATTGAAATAACATACGACTGATTTCAACAGTAGAGACACAGAGTAAAATAATACACTCACCAAAGATACCAGGATAATAATTTATAATGCATTTATGACAGTAACATAAAAGTGAATAATGGGAAAGTTGAACAGCAGTCCAATAAATAAAAACCAAAGACGTTGTGCCAAAGCAGGGAAGCCACTTTTTTTCAAATGTTCTTAACATTGATCCTTAAAAGGATTGGACTATACACGTACGGGTTGGATTTTAATGTAAAGTTTAACAATTAATGTTCTTTACAACGCATGAAATGTCAAAATATTTAAGAATTAACTTATTTCTTGCAATATAAATGACTCAAAAAAAATTTTTTTAAATTCCATGATCTGTGCGGTAAAATAAATTTCAAAGCAACTGCTCTTCAATGTTGTCAACAGAAATTTCACAAAATTTAAATGATTTGTTTTCCCTAGTTTATTTTTTAAGAATTAGATTGATTATTTTAGAATTCCAATGAACAGAAAAGTTTCTACTTCAATGAAATTAGATACGTACTGATGTTTTGACAGTTCTTAATAGGTTTGATAAACTGATAGAAAGAACCTTTAAGCAGAAGGAATTTGTAAAGATTGGTATTTATCTTTACAAAATTGGTTTCAGTAATTGTATAACAGAAAACTATTAAATTAAGACATGTTATCCGTTTCAAAACTTATTAGTTCAATAGGTAATAATTCTGCAACACTACGTGTCGATTTGTTTCTGTACTCTTATAAAGCGAAAATAATCTCATCAAATTTTGTATTTACGCCATACGCGCGTTTTGTCTACAAAAGACTCGTCAGTGACGCTCGAATCCAAAAAAGTTAAAAAGGCTAAAGAAAGTACGAAGTTGAAGAGCATTGAGAACCAATATTCCTAAAAGTTTTTCCAAATTAACACATAACTTTCTAAATGACAAAACGAAAAATCATCTGGCAAAGTTCTTCAACTGCACTTTCAGATATATCATATGTTCTGTCATTTGTCAGATCTAAAAAGCCACATTTCGATTAGTGAATCAATGAAAAACTTTCAAATGGTTAAATTTCCATTTCTCATCAGTAATATATCTCCTTATCCTCTTATGGCATTTACATATTACAGTCAATATCTTATGCTCGGGTATGTGATACAGACTTCATGAACTTCGTAAACAAGGATGTGCATTTACAAAAAAAACGAGTTTGAGGAAAATCGACACTGCATAATTTATTATGTTGCAATCACGAATTGGTTGATATATACGATGTTCGAGTATCCCAACTCACTAGTAACATGATTTCGCAGTCTCAGAACTTATTAAAAGATGACGCAATCTGGTGTATACCGTAAGATCAATCCAGTCTTGCTCACTTTTAACTCGTGCGATTCCGTTAACTGTTGTTTATTTCATGCGATTCCGTCAGTTGCTGATTCATACTTGATATATCTCTGCTATATTGATTAACAAGAATTGAACAACGATAGATTACAGTTGCTTTAATTTGTTGAAAAAGAAAGTTTATATATACTTAAATGAAACTAAATATTCATTGATTTTAGACAGTTCTTTAATAGGTTTTAAAAGCAGATGGAAATTACCATTTGAAGCGTACTAATTGTAAAGATTGGTTTTATAATTTCTGTAGCAAATAGTTTTATATATTTGTATTTCAGAGAGTAGTTTAAAACATTTTGTCTATTTCAAGACTTGTTTAACAATTAACTTTTTTTAATCAGATTGACTGTGGTAAAAAGATATGATCATCCCTGTTTTCCACATTCGACAGTAAAAAGTAACAAAAATAAAACCTAATAGAACACACCCTAGACATCACGAGTCCGTGACTGAATTAAAGTTTATAACTATGCGTTAGTCTTTTTTTAGTATTGGGATTGTCATCTGATAAAATCATGCCGATTATTAGATGCACAGTTTTCTCTGTTTTCAAAATCTTCCTGTTCGAACCCGTTGACCTGGAACTTATCAATTGTTGGTAATATTAATTAATTGGAAAACAAAAGTATGTTGTAATCAACAGCAATGTCCTATATTAATTATCAATAAAAATGAAAGCTTTGATTCGCCGTTTTTTAACCATGTATGCTTACATTGCCTATGTGAAATTTTAAAATTGTTTGTATATACATTTAACGACAAATATATGTGACGTATAAAATTTTCGTCAGACACGCGAATCAATGAATGTGTTTGTAGATAGATGTTTTTGTGTTCTGTTAAATTGTACCTTTTAAAATTGTTACACAATGTTGACTGCTACATGTATACAAATATTTTGACTGTTTTATTCATTATGTCTGTTTAGTGCACGCATCTTTGTAAATATAACGGAATTTCATAAGACTGTCATTAAAGTGAGAGGGTTAGCGCTATAAAACCAGGTTTAATCCACCCTTTTCTACATTTGAAAATGCCTGTACCAAGTCAGGAATATGACAGTTCTGATCCATTCGTTTTTTATGTGTTTAGTTATTTCATTTTGCCATGTGATTATGGACTTTCCGATTGGATTTTCCTCTAAGTTCAGTATTTTTGTGATTTTACTTTGTAAGTCATCGTGCCCACTAACAAATTGAAAACTGTACCTATACGCCTTTTTGAAGTCCAGATTTTTAGTATTCATATTGTCATCTTAGAAAGTCTTACTGTTTAAAATACTACAATAGAGAACAATTTGACAATGATTCAATTCAGTTGTGTCAACCCTGTGATTATGACCCGTGTATATAGCAAAATCCGAAATACACCGTTTGGTGGTGTGCTTGTCAGATGCGAAACGTACAGATAAGGTAATAGGTAACAGGTGAATATACTATTGGTATCGGTATCGGATTCGACCCGAAACTGGTTTATTATTGGCAATATTAATTATGTGGAAACAAAAGGGTCTGGAGTGGTGAAATTTTTAATCAACACCAATACTGTCCTATATTGGCTATATATAAAATTGAATTCTTTGATTTGTCTTTTTCCCCATGACGGCTGACAAATTGGACTTCGATATTTTAGTATTATAGATGGTACAGTAGGACTGCCGATTTGCTGCGAGGGAATTAAGTATTATGTATACGCAGTCGGTATTTGGGGTTAAATCTGATATCTCGTGCTCTGTACTTTTGTAAAGAACCATGATTGTAGAAACTTTCTTAGCCGTACGTAGTTGGCTTGTTGTAGAGCAATTGTTTGCCCCTATTCAGCTTATCATTTTTCCAATTGCGCGTCGCGCTTGTCGATCTACATTTCATAACTTGTTCTCATCCTGATTATGTATGGATTATTTGCAACTGGGCGACATTATAGAAGCAACAATCAATCAATCATTAGACTTGTGTTTAAGTTGAAAATTTGTACAACTGACTGGCTGGCAGTGACCCATTTACAATCAATTGAAATGATTATCTTTTATCATATTGTTAGGAAGTCTGTTGCTGGAATGCTTGTATTGGATTGTCGTCTAACGTTTGCCGATAAAGACTGGTCCTAATTGAAACAAAATGTATTGTTAAAGAATGTACTCTTACACAGAATATGTTGTGCTTGGGCCTCAGACATAAATCTCGAGCATCTTACTTTACAGTTTGACCTTTATATTCTTAAAAAAAAATTGCCGTTGGTTTTTTTTTAGTCCATTAAATAACCTTAAATTGATATGAAATGTAAATAAAATTTCTGATGACATTTAACCAAGCTGATATCTTGTCTTATCATTTCCATAATTACTGATCCGTTTAGGGTTTCTAATGTGTGATAAAAAATGTCAGAATTTTATTGAATTATCAATACATTATAGTTTTAGATTACGCAATCAAACACACTATTGTAAAGACTATTAAGCAAATATGACTTATTTGCGATAAAAAAAATGTTTTAAATTGAATACTTCGTTTTATTCCTGAAATTCTATATTTTTATATTTTACTGATTGAAATGCAAACAAATAAACTCGAAAATATTAAAAGTATTTGTTGCCATAAGATTTGAATTCATGGTGATATACCAGAGTATCATAAATGTAATTTTTTGAAACTTAAATTTGATAATTACTCGAGGACTTGAATCATCAACGTCTCACTATATCAGTCAGAATTCGGTTTGTGTTTCGGATTAGAGCGTCACCAATGAGTCTTTTGTAGACGAAACGCGCGTCTAGCGTAAATACAAAATCTAATACTGGTATCTATGATAAGTTTATTTACAACCCTGGATCGATGTCACTATTGGTGGAGTTTTAATTCCCCGAGTGTATCACCAGCCCAGTAGTCAGCAACCATATTGTCATATTTATAAATTAACTGTTTACAAAACTTTTGATCTTTTGAAATAATAAGGCGTTTCTACCTCAGAAAAAGATAACCTTAGCTGTATAAGGCAACACTTTTAGGAATTGTGGTCCTCAATGCTCTATAACTTATTTTACCATTTTTGGATGAGCCTTTCGTAGACGATAAATAAAGGCAACAGTAGTATACCGCTGTTCAAACGCACGTCTGGCATAAATACAAAATTTAATCCTGGTACATGTGATGAGTTTATTTACAACCACTGGGTCGATGCAACTGCTGGTGGAGTTTTGATTCCACGAGGCTTCCACAAGCCCAGTAGTGAGCACTTCTGTGCTGACATGAATTATCATTGATAAGGTCATATTTATATATTAACTGGTTACAAAACTTTTGAATTTTTGAAACATTAAGGTGTTTTCTACCTCAGGAATAGACAAACTTAGCTGTATTTGGCAAAACTTTTAGGAATTTTGATACTCAATGCACTTTGACTTTGTATTGAACACCTCTCCTTTGTCCTTCATAAAAAAAAATCCAACAGCTTAAATATGCTCTGATGTACCAAAAACCCTAGAGGCTGAAGTTAATTCATAGACTTAGTCGATGCAAATTGGTTGAGAACCTCTACATATTGACAGAGTGTATCCCTATTAAGGTAGACAAAACATTGCAGTTATGGGACGGTTGCGCTTTCAATCATTAAAAATCACAAAAATACTAAAACTCCGAGGAAAATTCAATCGGAAAGTGCCTAATCACATGGCGAAATCAGACAAAACACATCAAACGAATGAACAACAACTGTCATATTCCTGATTTGGTACTTGCATTTTCAAATGTAGAAAATGGTGGATTGAACTTAGAACCCTTATGCTTTTTTTGTCTTATCTAAACAAGACATAAAGATAGGATGGCCAAGAACATGACGAGGAGTAGATGTGGTTGGAACCTCGGCGGGTTTACGTGATTCAAATGGAGTAATCTCTACTTCAGAGGGTCTCCAGAGCGCTCAGCATACCATCGTAATCTCCCTGAACTGATGATCCGCCATTCTACAAAGGGATGAAACTACAGTATTAGAAATCATTGGTCATGTGTTTGAATCATCATAAAATGAATAATTCCCTCTTGGCTTTATGGTCCCAGCAAAATATTATCCTCATCGTCAGATTCCCTATTATTGTAACCTTTACTTACTCCTGTGCTGTAGGGTGGTGGTTTTTCTTTTCAATAAGAAAAAGTCCGTAACCGAATTCCTGGTAAATAAATGACACTTATACCACATCTTCTTGTATCTATAAAGCAGTTGCCTATATTTTCAAGGTAGATTATATAGAATGAGCCTCTACCTTTTCTTAAATATGAGATGCTAAAGAATGAATAGTAAAATCACAAAAAAATACTGAACTCCGAGGAAAATTCAAAACGGAAAGCCCCTAATCAATGGCAAAATCAAATGATAAAACACATCAAACGAATAGACAACTGTCATATTCATGACTTAGTACAGGCATTTTTAAATGTAGAAAAATGGTGGATTGAACCTGATTTTATAGCGCTAAACCATCACATGTACAACTGATTTATACAGTTTGTTCTTATGCTATGGTGTTACACTATTGTCATAGGTAAGGTTGTTGGTTTTCTTGTTTGAATAGTTTTCATTTGTCAATTCGTTGCTCTTTATTTGCGGTACGGGTTTTACTCATTGTTTAAGGTCGTACGGTGACTTACAAATATAATGTCATGTACTGTAGTACGACGCTAGATTAAACCTGACGTGGAAAGGTAACACCCGGCCATCGTAAGCTTCATTTTTATGAAGCTCAGTTGGTGTTGTGGTCTAGCGGGACGGCTACAGTGCAGGCGATTTGGTGTCACGATATATCAGTAGCATGTGTTCCAATTCCCGTCGAGGGAAGAACAAAAAAAATGCGAAAGCACAGCTGGAGAGTTGTGTCATAGGCAAGTATGCCACACTGTATTTGTATTTGCACTTCTGTCTGATATGACGTACCTGTACCTCTTGGTAAATGTATTCAACCGATTTACACCAGATATTATAGAGGAAGACAGAATCTTATGCAATACCAATATTGAATTCCCGTTACTAATTATGGTAAATTCAAAATGTAAAGACATGTTGTTTAAATAAGGAAAATGTCAAACGAGCGATTACATAATAAATAATAGAGTGACATTTATTTAGAAAGCTTCCCATTAACTTGCTCTGTGAAGAATTGGTGTAAATTAAGAATTATATTGACTTTGTGTTTTTTCAATCTAATTATATTCAGAAATTCATTGTTTCTTTTTTATCGTTTTCATTTGGCTTTTTTCGTTTCTTCTTAACAAAGATGTCCAATATCTGCATACTGCTGAATATTTCTTAACATTATGTAACTTTTCAAAGCGGCATTGTTGATTGAATGTTTTGATATAATAATTGATCTTTAGATACAGAATATTAAAGTCTATTTTTTTTCTAATTAATCATGTATTATTAGTTAATATCTGTTCTGAGATCGTTTTTTGTAGGCTAATGCAATTGTTCGTGAATTTAATCTGTGAATAGCTTCATTGAAAGGTTTATTTCCATTTTGCTGCCTCTTTTTCTATAATTTTATAAAACCATACTTTTTCAGAACGGGATCGGTAATTTTTGCAGTTTCACCGCCCGTCTTCCTGATTGACCCAACATCTAACAGAAATGCATTCTTAATTAGAACTATCTACCATTAAAAAACCTAAGTACGAAAACTTTCTTGTGAGATGCAACCCATTTCCTAAGAAATTAGGACAGGAAACTCCAGCTCTAAAATATAGGAGCAATACATTCATGTTGACGCTACAAGAATTTTCACAATGTGAATATTGAAATCGTCTTTTTAAAAAGATGAGGGAAACACATATTTCCGAAATTGTACTTTTAGCATTGTAAATGATAACACTTGAAATTTAAGGAGCTATACTTCGTCTTGTGAAGAAAACAATGTTTTCAACTTGTCACGGTATGTTTAAATTCACAACTATGAACAGCAATTCCTTGGCTTGCACGATGTCTTATGGTTGTGACGCTTTCAAAATTCTTGTCACGTGTATATGCACTATAGTTGTTTATGATTTTTTATCGAAGAACAACTTTCGAAAATCAATAGTACCGTCTGAATGTGACATTTAAAAACAACTCCATGATTTGACAGTCTAAACTTTCAGCTTCTTGACTATTTTGTGAAGCTTGTTATGTTCCTTGAATAACCTAAAAGTCTGCCAATCTGTGGAAAACATTTATGAATAACCGTTGCTAAATAACATTAAAACAAATGCACAAGATGCGCATTTCGACAATAAATGTGTCTTCAGTGATTCTTGTGGCCAAAATATTTGAAAATCCAAAACTTGACGATGTGCCAATATTCAGTACACTAGATTTCTGTACACCTAGATAACAAGCTAATTGGGGAAATTCTGTTTCGTTACGAATTGTTACATAATTTTGCATCCATGCATTAATCTAAAATAAATAAACCGCCAATACCAAATCGAATGTCGTATTTCCAAATCACTGCATATCAAAGTATTGCATCAAACAGAGTTTTAATAGAGCATACTGCAAGAACTGATTCTCTGTCGTTTAATAAAATAATACAAACACTGATACTTTTTCTGTTGTGAGATGATTATAATTAAATATTTTAAGTGATCGAGATGTTTAATTCGCCATAAACAATGACGACAAAAATAATTCTGTTTTATTTAGAATACGATGGATTACAAAGCCAGCTTCAATTTAAACAATGAAATGTCCGACAGAATTGTCTAATTTGCTTCTGATTCCGATTTTGAAAAGTCAATTTAAAGTTAATTCAGTAGAATCATTTTTAATCCTCATGTTATTCTAGACGCATACAGGGTCGCAAATGTATTTTTTTTTGCAATTTTGTTATTTATTTGATTTTACAAGTTTAACAATGTTAGTATTTAGGATCAGCATTTTTAATTTTAAGAAGCTCAATTATAAATCCTTGTTAAAAATATTTCTTCAGATTGATTAAAACGGCTGTTTTAAATATTTTTTTAAATTAAAACAAAAAACAGACTATACCAAGGCAGGGAAGTATTGCGATCATTATTCCACAAAAGCATATAAGTGCAACTCAATAAAATTAACTAAGCTCAGGAACGTTGAAGCACATTTAAAAATGGGAAAGGTCCAAGAAGCTAATTTTAGTTTGAAATTATGAAAGTCTTCAAACATTGTTTTGGCTTGGTCAAATAATCTCAATGAAAATTAGATTTGCCAATACTAATTCAACTGCATACCAAGCATCATTAAAATACACTAGTGGTTCCCCTTAATATGACCCAATCACAAATTAATATGTTGCTGATGCCGACGACGACAGAAACAACCCCTCTTATGCCAGTTTTTTCGACATGGTTGACGAAGGATAAAAAGGATTAAAACTGTTATTGAAGCAAACAACTCTGTAAACATTGACGATGCCAGTCAAATTGATTAATATATAAATCATATGTTTCTGATCATTATTCTGTTTATAGTTTCAATCTCCATAAAATTATAACTATAAGATCTGATCTATATAGTTTAAAAGTCATTTGGTCAAAACACTGACATTTACTCAAGATGTCACCTGATGCTTTCTTCATGTTGACTTATAGGAAGAAATTGTCTTTCTTTACAGATCCTTTGTGAGCTCATCAGAGCCCGAAGGTCCCCATGTGAATTTATGCCATCACTTGACGTCTTCTGCCGTTGTCGTCTTACGTCGTCTCTTCTCCTCTTAAACTACTGGGCCAATTACCTTCAAACTTTAACTAAATGTTCCTTATGGTATCTTTGTTTCAAAAGACGAAGAAATTGATGATTAGGATGGAAATAAATTCATAAAACGCATTTGAACCTAAAAAGTTTGTTTTTTTGGCAACTGTTGTTTTAGGATCAAAAGGAGTAGCTAGTTTATTAATGCTAACAGTATGACTTGCTCATTTTGATAGGTCACTAGTCTAAATTTCACATTTTAAGATAGTCGGTAAAATAAATTCGTTACAAAGTGTCAGAAAAATATTAACTGTTTTGTTTGAGGCTGAGAAACTGGGGAAGGGCGAGGTTCTGCCGAGCCCTTTCCCAGTTTTGCGTCGAGTACAAAACAGTTGATATTCTTCTGACATTGACCTAATATTGTTTAATGCTGCAACCTAAATAATTAAATTGATAGCTATCTAAATTTTAACACAGATTTCAAACTTATTTTCATCCTTAATGGACCCCTGACTGTGGACAAAGTGTTCCATGATGAAATAGACATTTTACAAAATATAGCTGTGTTACTATATTTAGGAAATAAACACAAATAGTTGGGGTGTATCCTGCAATCGGACGTCCTACTATACAGATACAGCCCTACAGATATCGCTATGCTGTATCTGTATACTATACAGATATCGCTTTAAAGCACCGCCCACTGCCGGACTGAGTATTATTTGAACCTGTGTGACCTCAGAATGTGTATTCCGGTTGCATTCCAAAGACGATGACAATTGTCGATTTCAAAACTTGAATGTGTATGATTGTGTTTCAAAATCAACCATGTCTATTTCAGCATGCATGTTTAGTGAATGTTAAGTCGTTTTTTGCATTAGCATTGTGAGTTTGTTTGTGTTTTTTTCTGAATTTGGATATTTTCCCAAAAAATTGTCGTTTTGTGTATGAAAAACGCATCATAGATATTAAGATTGAATATTTATAATTGCGCCGGACGCGCGTATCGTCTACAAAAGACTCATTAGTGACGTTCGAATAAAAAAAGAGGTCGGAAAGGCCAAATCAAGTAAGAAGTTGAAGAGCCTTGAGGACCAAATATTCCTAAAAGTGTTGCCAAATACAGCTAAGGTGAAATACATTCTTGAGGTAGAAAAGCCAAAAACTCCCAAGTTTTGTTTACAGTTGATTTATAATTAGGACCATATCAATGATAGTTCATGTCAACACAGAAGTGCTGACTGCTGGACTTTTAACACTTTCGTGGAATAAAACTACACCAGCAGTGGCATCGACTTAGTGGTTCTAAAAAAACTCATCATATAGATACCAGGATAGAAAATTTATATTTGCGCCTGACCCGCGTTTCGTCTTCGAAAGACTCATCAGTGACGCTCGAAAAATAAAAATGGAAAATTGTTTAAAGCAGTACAAAACACAACATTTATACGTCATATTAACAAAATATTTCCAACTTTAAATGGTTTCAGAGGAGTTGCGGCTCTCAATGAAATCGGTCTCTTCCGTTAAAGTATATAGATTTGATTACTCAACTAACTAGGTTTACCAAGACCTTTCATCGATTGATTGTGAAGGAATATCTCTTTATTTAGAATATGCGTTTGTCATGAAATGTCAAAATTTATGAATTATCGGTATTTGAGTTATTTTTCTTATTGTGTATAAGTTGTAAAGACAACTTTTGTTATCACCAGGGGGAAGACGTTCATTTACTATAAAAACAAAAATATTTTAAAAGTCTTGTTGACAGAATAGGTAATTACTGGATAACTATACAAATTTATCACTGGTATTGATTTCAAGTTTTTGCCCTTAGATATTTTTTAGTCAGCAAAATAGTTTGCAAAAGCTATAGAAGTGTGCAAATAATGTAAACTTGTGTTCGCTCCTGGGTGAAACTTTCCCGTCATTGGTATAAGTTATAACTAAAAAGAATAGTTTGATAATAGCTAAATATCAGATTTTTTTTACCATGCAAAACTTACAAACAAAAACCGATTGAATGAGAATTCTTAGCAATGAAAGGTCATTAAATGTGTGCAACAGAGTAAAATTGTCAACTGTTTGTCTGCGGCTCTTATAAATCTCTATATAGACTTCAGTCCCATATATATAAATCTTTGAGACATAAGAAACTATGACATCTTTCTATATAAGTAGAATTAACGATTCCCACAGCACATTATTAACAGACAGTTGACCTGCCTTTACTTAAGCAGAGAAATTACGTCACGCAAATTCTGTAATAGGAAGTTTTTTCACCAGAGATATTTCCTTGACTAAAAGAACAACTCGCACTTAATTAAGACCGATTGAAGTGTTCGGTGTATTCAGAACGCATCGTCTTCCATTGATCGGTTGTTTGGTATTTTTCTTGCTCGAGAAGAGGAAAGCGTATTCTAACGTAAACCTCCGGAGAAATGAGTAGCATTTTAGTAATCAATTCGGAACGATTTATATCTATATCTATATATACTGTATTCTAAATACGTCAGTGCTTGAGAGTTTTTTGATCGATTTGGGGTGCAAGCAGGGAAATATTCTCTGATAAAAATTGATTAATTGCTAATGAAATGTTTTATGCAAATACCGAAAATCAATTTTAGTTTTCACTCGATGCCTGTCTTCTTTTGGAGGAAAATTGTAAATACTGTTTAAATAAAATCGACAAATATTAATATATTCTTCACTTTCTAAGTTCCGATCGACAAATTCCAATAAAGTTTTGGCATGGATCTAATATAGCTTACTGCTGGTATTAACTCTTGCGTGTATTTGCCAAGTTTTTGTGTCAGTAAGGTGGATCCACAGGTAGATTTGTTTATTTTGTTTGCCAATACACTAGATTGTTGTGTACGCCGCACGTGTAAAATATACTATTACCTTGTTACCTCGGAAATGACTTTCAAATGATCGAAGACTAATCATGTCCAAGATTCAACAGAGAAGTAAGTAGATATCGTTTGTTTGTGTAATTTCCATGGAAACATTATATAAATCTGTGAACAAAATATGAAAAAGGATATATTTCAATTTCAGTGGGTCAAGCTTTAAGAAAACTAAAGATTCGGAGACCAGGAAATAAAAATTCTGTTCGAATACAACGATCTCACAGCACAAGATCAAGAAAAAGACTTCATTCAGCGAATTCCCTGCATTCAGGTAGGAAATTGATGTTTTAATTATTGCATGCACAGTTTTATGTAAAAATCAATTTGCATCTTATACAGTATCAATCTGCAACAAGGTTAGAAGGTCAAATCGTGATATAAATACATTAATTGCATAATATTTAGCTACTTGCATCAACCAATAATTATAAGACACCGTCATATCTGGCTGATATATGCCTAACTAATTTCAGATGTAAATAAAAACAAAATCCTCTATGCATCAATATATTTACATTCTAGATAGAAATTTGGTTTAACTTTAGAATTCGCATTTAAATATTCTTTTTCTTTCACATATAGTTTCAATAGAAAATAATAAGAAATGTAAGACATTGTTTCTATCTTGCTGGAGCGCCAGATATATCGCCCCGGTTTGTTTTGTGGTGTTCGTGGTTTTTAGTCTAAAGGTTCTACGAGCTGAGTTTCGAGCTGAAGTTGTAGACTTTAGTTGATTTTCCGTCGTTTTTCGGTTTTTGACATGACCTTGTCAGTTCTAAAGATGTCTTTGCCTATTACACGAGTTTGAATATTTCTTTGATATCTTCTCTCTTTTGTCTCTCACCTAGCTAGCTGGTTAGGAAGGTTTTCTACTGTTTTGAACACTTTAAGTGAATTTTATATAGTTGAGCATTAAAAATACAGAAAATTTCTTTTTTGAAACCCTATTATATAATTCTAACTTATACGTTAGGTCACATTGAAACTTGCGTAATATATTTCTACCACGTACAGTAACTTTGTTTAAAACGAAATAATGTCATATTTTAATACTGACATTTCAATAAAAATGTTAGAGTCTAGGGGCTTTTTTTATGCAAAAATATATCATATTCCATACGATCGTCTCTAAAACACTTTTACTGTTTTACTGAACAAAGATATAAATTCGGGCTTAAAGTTCAATGCTTCAGATGCTGATATAAAACAAACCTTAACTTTTGCAATATATTTCTTATCTGTGTGACATTATCCATATTTATTCGAAAAAGGAACAATTGCATGTGAATATTCAAAATGTATTTGAATACACAGTGCAAAAACAAAACTTTGATCATACATGTATGTACAAAACATGTTTAACCCCGCCACATTTTTGTCCCTGTCCCAAGTCAGGAGCCTATAGAGTTTGTTAGTCTTGTGTGTTTTTGTTTTAAATTTTATTTTATATTTTGTGTCCATTTTCATTGAACTAGTACACATCTTTTTTAGAGGTCAGATGAACGCCCGCCTCCGGGTATGTTGAAGACCCATTGGTGGCATTCGGCTATTTTCGGTCCTTTGGTCGAGTTGTTGTCTCTGACACATTACCCATTCCATTTTAAATTTAAATTATTAAATTATTTATTTGAGCGTTTCTAGAGACAGTTAATTCAGAAAAGCCTTTTGGACGCACTAAATATATAAAGTGTTATTAATTTTCTTGGTGCAAATAAACAATTCACATTTAGTTCATTCACATAGCTATGAATAGATCTTAAACAAACAAATTTATGGATAACTGAAATGTTGTAAAGAAATCCGCATGAATATAAATGCATCGATACAAAATCTACAGGCTCATGTTTTCTTTAATGTTTAAACAAATATTAAGGGTTGCCAATAGTATATCGGTTATCCTTGTATACTATGCAATGATGAAAGACATTCACGAATAATATAATGGTCTGCTTTCTTTGAAGACGAGAGCTTTATCATTTAGCGAACCTAACAATGTAGAACCATTATCGTCCAAGTCTTTTATCTATTTCAAATTTACTCATGTGGTCTAAACATTGTAAACTCGAGATTGTAAATAACAGTGCTTAAAATAGATAGTAAATCTTTGAATTGTAACATCATATAAAAGTGAAAAATAATCATTAATGAATGATCCATGTCATGCAGTTTAACATAAGATACCAATTGCTCTTCAGTAATTCCAAAACATACCTATCATAGGTATGTTTCGATATACCCCAACCCCAAAATTCCATATTATATGCAAAAGTCAATTATATATTGCATTTTTTTCGGAATTTTATACTAGTATACCTTAGGGGGGAGAAAGCTAGCCTGGGCAGGGAGAATGAAAATCACATTTTTATTGGTTAATCCCTTTACTTTAGGGGGGGGGGCAGAAAATGCATATAAGATTAGTAGAGGGTAAGGAAAGCATAGCAGACTACAAAACTTAAGATACACAATCTAATATTTAAGAGTGATCACAGTATAGGGGTGACAAAGTGGTAAAATGTATAAATTAGAAAGAAAAAAAATCACAGGATATGAGTAACAAACTTGAAAAATGTATAAGATTAGAAGAAGGAATAAAAGTTACTATTCGAAAAGAAAGACACCCACAGTTAGAATATGAAATAAGCATTAAAGTTATATTTCAGTAACTCTAGCAGTAATATATTTGTATCTTCCAATTGAAATTAAGTATGTTTAAAAGCCAAAGAGGGTAAAACCCATGTTTCGAACAAAGTGTCAGGAGAATGACTCCTTTGAAAAGTGAATTCTGCAGTACTTTTCACAGTAAATCTAACTCTTACGTAATACTCCCAAGTCAGGTAAATATCAGTATAATTTAATTATAAAAACGTTGAAAAAGTATTATCAAAATGGTCAGTGCACATTTATAAGGTAAATGGTAGTGAAAAGCTTCCTCTTGACATTGACAATTCCTTCGTACTACACAACTACATGCATACACAACTGTCAATACTTGACAACAGCATGTGTACCTTGATTCAGGCGAGTAACATTCGTGTAGTAATGTTTTTTTCTGTCTATATCTTTATGATTCTTCTTGCTTATACTAGAAGTTTGAGCTAATTATTACCAGCTGTGGAGCGATTGTTTTCTTATCACTCCCACGAGTTGCAATTATTGCATGTTATTGTTCGTGTAATTAACCTATTTGTCGATTTCCACTTAGATTGATTATTAATACGTATCCGGAACGCATAGAGATAAAGTTGTAATTCCATATCTAGTTCTGTTCATTTACAGAGCATATTAACTTTATATAAGCTATATCGTTGTCTTTTTTTTTTCTTCTTAATTCTTTTGAATTAAGAATGTCCATCTTCTCATTTCTGAGGGGCGGCAGCTCCAATGATATGAGGGCACTTCATCTGATGTACATCATGTGCATAGATGTAATGAATACATAATTTATCTTTAATTTTCTTGCTCCTATAAGAACAATTAGTTTTGATAACACAGGAAGAGGGTCAATGTTTCTTTTCCAGGTGCACTTATATTTGTATAAGATGTTTTGTAGTTTTGAATTATGGATTGTGGAATGAAATCTTAATTGCCTGGTTTTTTTTTCTTCTGTCATCAAGTTGATACTATGTTTTGTACCTTATCACTGCTTTTGTATGTCGATATGAAGTTTTAACTATTTTTTCTTTTTCTGGTTTAATTGCTTAAATCTTAATGTTTTGCTGATAAATGAGAACATTTCTACGTATATATTAAATATAGAACAAAAAATGTGTATGTTTATTTACTGTTATGAACACAACGAACTAAAACATGTTCTCACCATAACACGAATTCAATAGCACGAACTCAAATTAATTGGATAAAAAGCAGCACGTTTTGTCATCGGATAAGAAAATGTTCATTTTTAAAATTCAGCTTACAAAGAGGTTACTTTCCATGGTTTCCTAAAACTAATAATTGTCTGAAATTGTTCTAGTTTACTCTGATATCAGACGTTTAAATATATATCTGTTGAAAATTGTTCTGTCCAAATATATATATACTAAGTATATCTTTTTTGTTAACACTGTAAATGAAATCCAATGGCAAATATTGCAGCCTTTTACAGTTGCACCTAACAATTGGTTATACAATGTCAAAATTATAACTTTTCATTGTTTGAAACAAGTCTGTGAATTCCTATTTTCATGAAATTATGTTATAATTAAGGAATTTGAGAATAATATTTATCTTTATAAACCATCTTAGCTAGTCCATGCCTAGCGAAAACATGGTTGATTGATAAATTATTGTTCGTCACAGTACCATGGCAAATATGTAATGACAGCGAACACGACAGGTGTCATATTTTGAGCAGGATCTGCTTATCCTTCCGGACACATGAGATCACCTCCAGTTTTTGTTGAAATAACGTGTTGCTTGGGTCTTTAGTTTTCTTTGTTGTGTGTTGTGTACTATTGTTAGGCTGTTTGTCAGTAAACCCTTTTTTAACCATGGCGTTGTTAGCTTATTTTCGACTGAAGAAGTTAAATGTCCCTCTGGTATCTTTCGATCATCTTTATTTGAATTGGATATGTTCTAATGAATGAGTCGACCGGTACAAAGCATGGGAATTTCGACTACCAACAGAACATTATGGTATGTTCGACAGGTGCTACAAGCGACCTTAAACGGAAAGAAAGCATGGCGTTCTGCTTTCACGAGGTTTCTATCGGACTTTGCTGTACATTTAGAAGTCCTGCACAGTCATATGATCATCATTCGCGAATAGTAGTAACCCTCTGAGGTAGAAACAAGGACATATTTCTATACCTCGGATTATGTATGGAGAATAACAAATGTATGATAGAACAGATGGGTTCATTTCTTTTTATATTTTGTTAAAGACACACGTGCTTTGTAGAGTTATTTTATATAAATAATTCCCCACTTGTGGAAGCTAGGGTAACAGATGGTCTTTGTGTTGTTATAATTTTAGATTATTATTCTCGTTATGCAAATCCTTATAATATTTGTCTTAGAGTTTTTTGGTTGTGGTCAGATACAACATGTTTCTTTGATATAGTATTCAATAGTTCTTCGATGTAAAGGGGTTAACCTCGTCACACAGTAATAAAGCTTTTTGAGCTAACGAAACGTTAAAAAATGCATCTATCAATCAATCTATCAATCAATTTACCAATTGGTTTACTTACTGTCATCTAGTCATTGACTAAATGTCTTATGGAGAAATACATTCAATTTGCGGTGCGCTGCCAAAATCTCTACCCATAAATATATCTAGATTTTCTCGTACTGTGATTTGTATTTTACACTGAAGAATGTTGATAAATCAAATAGTGTCAAAAATTAGTGACGAAAAAAAGGAAAATGATAATTACTAGAATATCATCACGTCTTAGTTATAGATTTTACGTCAAACTGTAATTTTGACTTTGAGTCAGCTTGCATCAAGATGTCATGTGGTATTTGCCAAAGAATAGGATATATATTAACTCAATATGATCAACACTTATATGACACTTTACATGACGAGAAAGAAAATATTGTCAAGATCAAGACTGTCTGGATATATAATGAAAATCCTTGAGAAAAAGTAAATGTGCCGTCTATATTATTTTCAGTAAAAAAAAAACACCACTTTTATCATTTAAAACAATGTTTTCATCATTTGAAGTACAGTATTTAAAGAATTAATATACCGACAACTATACGTAAAAGGGATAAAGAAATAAACGGAAGTCGAGAACAGATTCATACTTCCTCCCTCAAAAGAACGAATAGACACACAATGGTTCACCAAAAATACCGAATGTAGGCAGAAAACTAATCTGCTTACCCTTCAGAAGCACATGTTGTTGTTGTTTCGTCATTGGTTGTCTTTGTTTCGTCATTGGTTTTCCATGTGTATTTCGTCATTCAATTTGGTTTTCTTTGTTTCGTCATTGGTTTTCCATGTGTGTTTAGTTATTGGTTTCCTGTGTTTTCTTTCCAATTTGTGTACAGTAACTTTTGTTTTTTTGTCTATTTTGTTCTTTTAAGCCATTGCGTGTATTGTCAATATATCTTCGACTTGTGAATTTGCATGTTCCTTTTGTATCATACGCCTCTCTTTTGTAAATAAATGCAAAACATAAAACATTTTAAGTGTGCAATAAAGTACTAAATATTTCAATGAAATACAAATGATTGATTATAAATTTTGTTTAAACTTGGCGGGAACAAAAGATAAGTAATAATTTGGTTCTACCGGCCCCTATTTTTTTATGAACGTCTACAATTCCAGCGGTAACCATTTTAAACTCATTACACAACTACAGATGCAGATGGACTAACTATTGCTCGGTTCGTTGTTATATTTATCTTCCTCCTTTACGGATAACTATAGTATATTTGAATTTGACATACATTACTCTTCCCTTTCAGACCACACTTGGTTCCTTTGACAGAATGATTAATCGGTTCTTATACCTAATTATTCTATGGCTTTTTTTCTTCATTACAGCCTTAGGCAGTCTCATAAACTTTAACACTTGAAAAGATCCATATGTTATCGCATATTTTCACAAAAAAGCATCGACCGCTTATTCTTGCCGATAAAATTTGGGGATATTTCTTTTCTTCATTTTATTCTTCTTGTTTGATTTATGATTAGTTACTTTTGGGTCCTTGGAAACACTCGACATATTTATTTTCTTAGTCTATCGTGAAAGCAATTTCTGATGATTACCGGGTTTCAATAAATCAAATAATTTTCAACGGCAAAAAATTGATTTCGATTCGTTTATTGCCTCGTCAGTTTCCATATTGGAAATATACAATAAATATTACTGATAAACTAATACAATGTACATCAAATTGTTTGATACTTTAAGGTGGAAAAAAGAACCTACAAATTATATCATTGATTAAATGTACAGTTCGATATTAACCATATAGTGATGGTTATATTTGTTATGATTTCATTGTATCCTTTAAGCAAACTTAGATTAATTGAAGTCTTGGGGTGACTCGCCTTGTAATTACAATAATATTTACCGCTGGGCTTTAAACGTCAAACAATAATATACAAGTGTAAAGATTTGTGCAGTGAAGCCTAATCAATTTTGGTGTTTTTTAATAGTGTAGTATAATATTGTTATTTAAATTATCCCTCGCCCTGCTCGTCCGAATTTAAAGTATTTAATCTCTAATTCAATAGGCTATAAACAAGACAAACACAGATATAGGATTAGTTGCTCGCAGTAACATCTTATTTTCTCTTGCGATACAATATTTTATTTTACTGAATTGTACATATTTCTTCAATCGAAACATTATATAAACACATGACATATAACATTGTTCCTCTTTCGCATCGTTTCTTTTCCCCCGGCTAATGCCTCCAACGCCTGTACGTACAATAAACATAGCAGCAACTGCACATATACCTATGTGACCAACTTCAATCCGACGTAACTGCGAGCACCTTCGATACTAATACATTTAAATCCCAAACTTTATATAGTACCTTTAAACACCACCCATAAAAACCGCCAAAACTTTCCTCGTGCCTCCTGCACCTAACATCAAACTTATAAATAGTACATACTGTTACAAAACCAGTATCCGAACTAGTTATACTAGTTCCCATCTGTAAATATAAACTACAAATAGCAAACGGGAAAACCCCTATTTCAAACGAAATAAAATACATATAATAGATTATTTAAGTAAAATGGTATGAGAGGAACAAAAATGTACGACTAACCAATTAAGGTGTAATCAAACAACTATATTTTGGAGATCATGTGTTTCTTTTGCAAGGCATTTATAACATATACCAGTGACAGTTAGAAAGAGTTCATTCCGATAGCACACTTTACAGATAGAGACATTTTATTTTATTTCTTAGTTATTCGGGGTTTTTTTCATTAAAATGTCTGAAATGTTTGCAATTGGACATACATTTTATTTTTGTATTGATTTGACTTGACAGGTGTGCAATCACTGTTGTCGCTCTATGGTCGGGTTGATGTCTCTTTAAAACCTTCCCCATTTCCATTCTCAATTTTTACTATAAGCTTTTTTATTTCGTGCCATGTATATGAATAGGACAGTTTTGACAAGGAAATTATTAGTTATTTGTTTGAATTTTGTTCTCACAATTTAAATTTGTGTTGCGTAGATATACATTTTTTTCTATTATCTATATTCATAAGGGGTACTAAAACTGATAGTGCATCCTTTATATAAAAGAAAATCCATTAATCTTTTCTTTGATCATTGATGGTGTATTGGTCTGTAGTATGCGTATTACCAGTTATTAATGCTTAATTGTCTTTTGAGATAACTCCAACACAAACCCCATGAGTACTTAGCTACAGTGAGCAGATTATATAAATTTTCAAAGCTAGCATGTTCAAGCGAAACCAATGTTGTCCAGGAATTGCGTGTTGATGGTCAATGGTCAATGGGGAGGCAACATAATTTCTGTCAATCTCTTCTTGTGGTCTCAAAACTTTCCGCATTTCACTTACTTTCTATCCTCTTTAGAAACCTAAAAAAATACTTTTTGTGTAAATTTTTATCATCGCGAGTTTACATGAAATATGTGTCACAGGACGTTAAAAACAAACATTAGTTGAGCATTTTAACCTTATATTGCGAAATTTGTTGTCTTTATACTTGCGTTTATTTGAACAATTTTACCTTTGTTTATTTCCAAGGATTTGTTCCGTAATTCATAGGAATTGGTATTTTTTTTTCATTTTAGAAGGCCGAAAATTAAGGTGACCTACATTCTCTTCCTTTGGACTGTGGTACAAAACTGTTATTGACAATCGTACCAAATCTCCTTATTTTATTAGTGTTTAATTTTATTTTTTAGCATCTTTTTCACTTTATGTTACATTTCTAAATATTTGGTAAAATAATGACTTGTTTGTCTTATTTATCTAAACGCTCAATAGGAAGGAAATTCAAAAACAACCTATTATAGTTTTATCGTTTGAATTGTATAATATTTGCCATTTCGAGGCCTTTTATAGCTGACTATAATGTATAGGCTTTGCTCATTATTGAAGGCCGTACGGTGACAATAGATGTTTAAAATTTCTGTCTCATTTGGTCTCTTGTGAAGAGTTGTCTCAATGGCAATCACATCACATCTTTTTTATATTATAATTTATATCTAGAGTGGAAGCTAATAATTATTGTAATTACAGTTACAAATTGACGCATTTGTTTCTTGTAAAGCTTGCATTGTATTGATAAAGTTACATTTACTATGATATCTTAGGCTGAAGAAAATCTTGATTTATGGATATTTATAATTATCGTGTTCAAAAACATTATTTATAACTTTTATAGTTTAAATTCTATTTGTTTTATTAACTTTTCGATTTTTTTCTTTTACTACGTCCATGAAATCGTAAATGGTTCATACATTTATGGTTCTGAATGTCCTGGAGGGATTTATTTTTATTGTACAACTTTATCATTTAGTAAAGTTAAAAAAGGAAAGAACGCGTTATTTTAATACTTCTGAAGCGCTTTTGTGGATTTACTTTCATTTGGAACGCAAAAGCAGAATATGCGAAAGTCAATGATGTATAAGAAGCAAACCATTTGAAGAAATATATCATCAGCACCAAAAAAACCTTAAAAATAGTCAAATTCATCTGATTTTTTCCAGCGAGAACCCGCAAACGATGTTTTAGCGGTCGGTCGCAGGACCAACGACCAGCAATAAACACGGGCAAACATATCTTTCATCTGTCAAATTTGTTATGTTAAAGATTTTTACTAAAGGTCAACCTATAGGGAGTCGAGTCCTTAGTTTCTTTTAAGAAATGTTTGTTATGAAAATGACATGTCTTGTTATTGCTTGATAAAAAAAAACTTCATTTCTAAACCTGAAATAAAAAAATAGATTGAGGATTTAAAAAATTCAAATTCAAGATATGCAACCATTGAGATGGACAGGTTGCTTGGTTTTAAATTTCTTTTTTTTTTATTACCGTGCATTAATAAATGTTAAAATACTGTAAAGTGTTTTATCGATAAAAAAAAATATGTGCTTGACATCGAGGTGTCTTTTTATGAATATCAACCTCTTAATTATTGGACGAAATAAGAAAACTTAGGACTTGTCTCTGTCAGCATTTTTACTGGTATGTTAAAACTGCAATTTTGTTCTCTATCATGTTAATCTTAATAATTTGTGTAGCTCATTAGACGGAGAATGTACAAATAATTTATCATTTTACGTGCATAACAGTTTTTTCCAGAGTTACTGATAGAAATGACCGGCACAGTCAGACATCGTATATCGTATATTTACTGTTCTACTGATACGTCGACAGCAAAACCAAACCACCATGCTATTTACGAATAATTCGACTTGCAGAATTACCCCATATTTTCTCGTCATTTATCTAAATTGCCCGTGGATATGTTCTTTTGTATCGATTTTTTGCTTTACGTCTTCTGTGGTATGGTATATTTTTTCGCTTATCAATAACTTTTTCATTTTTAACACAACTTAAAGTACATTATTGTCCCTTTTAATAGTTAATGATACATAAGCACGAAGAAGGGGGCATATGGCGTCTGTAACTTTGCATGTATAGATCACGATAAGACGTTTGATAAAGTAAGTTTTAAATTACTTAAGACTGGACATTTTAATGTGTGTATGTAAATAGAAACTCTACGTAGTGAAGAGATGCCCATGGATAGTTTACTGACCAGATTGCATTTCCTAATGTCCATTATTCCAAATAATGCTTATACATTTTAGGTTTAATGGTATACGTATAAATCATAATTATAGATTATGAATATGGTTTTCAAACCATTTACGATATGTTATGATCTATCCCCGAATGTGTATAAAAGGAAACATAGTGAAATACATATCTTGACTCGTCAAATTGACATTTCCCCCCATATATTTATAAAAGTCAATTTAAACAAAATTCTCCCAGGAGAGGGATTAATTTTAAACTGACAGATTTCTGTTTAAAGCTAAACAAGCTATGAGACGAAAAGCGTCAATCGGTATTCAACCCGTATACCAAGGGTATAGGGAATGAATTTCATCTTGTCATCTCAAGGTTGAATTATGTAAATAATTGATGCTTTGGTTTGTGTTGGTCGTTCAACTCCTGAACTCCAGTAGGACCGTTATGCTGCGTTTCTCTAATGATCTTGTTTTAGGTATGTAATCGAACCTTAGAATATAGATCGATCAGAAAGCGCAATTTTTCACGCGGCAACCATCATTTAATTGGTTCGCTGTCACTTTTCTGTTTTCAATCATTTGCTTAACTCGTTTAACAACAGTAATTCGATGGACAATTACGACACTGTGGGAAAATACAAGACACACTAAAACATTCATCAGATAGTTTATGTCTATAGCATTTTCTCGATCTCTTAAGTTTTCAAGCGTCTTTTTATGTTATTCCTTTTATTTAACATCTGACATGAAGACATTTCTTCTCAGTGCATATTTGAAGGACTTGCATTTATCATTTAGATAACTTTACCGCTACAATTAAAGATAAACTTATTTGGGTATATTCGTTTTGCTTTAAAGGATTGAATCATCCGTATTGCCCTTATCAAACGTGAAAACAAAGTATGTGTTGATAAGATGGATTGAGTATACGATAGCTGATTAAAGAAAAAAAGTTCAAAAATCATTATAAAAAGAACAATGTTCATGCAGATCACTACTAATGAACAAAAGAAAGACAAAAGCACAATGTAATAGCAGAAGATCGAGGGAGTTAACTTGTAACATCCTGCTTTTTTCGTAAAATTTTCGATGGCTTTATTCAAAATGACAGACCACTGTTCGTAATCGGTATTACATGTAAGTCATTTACTTAGAAACAGGGGACCTATCTGTCGGTTTTCAAGTTATGAAGGGTTTGGTTACGACAGGTTTTAATGTTTTGAAGCTACGTTTGGGTAAAAACATGTTTCATGTTATGAAAGGATTGGTTACGGCAGGTTTCCATGTTATGACGGGTATGGTGTAGACACTCGGGGTTCCAGGTTTTAAAGAATGTGGTTAACACATGTTTTCATGTTACAGAGGGATCGATTGGTTAACACATGTTTCCAGGTTACAGATGGATTGTTTAAGACAGATTTCCGTGTAAAGAAGGGTTTGGTCAAGGTTATGCAGTAACAGTTACGGTATGGCCAAACCCACTATATCAGTCCTTTATATTCAGATCAAGATAAAGAGATCTTCAATATACATTAACTGTTCAAACTTACAATGCAAAACAACTGCCATAACAAACCAGTGCAGTAATTAGAGTCTTAAATAACTAAATGAACTCTTTTTCGAACCAACTGTCTTGAAAAGAATAAGGTGTTCTTGTTTGTCCCAACCATGATGAATAATTCACTGCTTTTGTTGAAACGAGGCTGAATGAACGTGACTTATCTCAAAAATTAGGTGTTGTGGGAACAATAACTGTTTATTACTGTTTTTGATAGAGATTAAAAAGATAAAGGGGGGGGGGGGGGTTGAGTTCTAAATAAAACAAGGTTAACTTCATCATATTTTCGTATGTCTGTCCAAATTCTGCAACCTCGTAGTTTTTCATATGTTTTCATTATTTAGAGAAATAGTGTTGATGAAAGATCTTTAGTCAACTTTAAAAGACTTTTGTCGATTTAGACCTGATACGGATTGAACACTTTATGCTGGCCACTAGATGTCTTTTGGTTATACATGTCGGTTTGTTGTTGTCCAATTCACATGTACACTAGATCTCTTATTCAGCAGTCTTCAAAATTCTGTTTTGGTCTTAACTGTATTTTCAAGACACTGACTAAAGAATCCGATTACAACTCGAGCATTCTTTGCTGAACCTCAAGCTGTTTTGTTTAGACTGATTTATCAATTTGACCGATTTCTACCGTATAATCGACTGATTATAACTGGGCTCAACCTATTGTTATATTTTTATATGGCAGAAATTTACTTGAAAATAAAATGCATAATTCATACAACCTACAGTCACGTACAAAGTATTCGAATAGTTTAACAACCGATTTACAGCGATATATAGCTCATATACTTTATATGAAATCATCTGTTAAAGATCATGTTCTTGACCGTTGAGTTGATTTGCCATTTTATTGGTTTCCTTTGGCGCATTATTTTTTTTAACCTATATTAATGTTCTGATTTAATTCCTACAATTCCTGAATATTTGGCATTTCTACATGATTTACTTCTTATTTAGAATAACGGTTTGAAACAACTTCTTGTCCTAAAGATGTATGAAATATTTGTCACTGAACGGTGTTATGCAAAAAAAAACTACCACCAAGCAGCCAATTTCATACTAGTGCAGAGTCTTTCACCGCGTATGTAAATATATCATGGTAGCTCATTATAAACCACAAATTACTGCAGAGTCTATAAACAATAAATTCTTTTGTTTTTACGTTGATAATGGTGTTTACTTAATAAGCAAAACTAATTTAAAACAGAGTAATGGTAGCATAGTTCGACATCATATTGCTGTGTTCGACTATTGTTCAAGATGAATTATGTTATGGATAACTTATTTTTATTAGCATTCTAAGACACACAACAAGTGCTTCTTGGCATTGAACAAGATATCGTAAATGTTAGTATATAATGGTCTGCGCTTAGATTAGTACCCTTTTTGTTATTGTATTGGCGACATTATACGTACCATTTTAGTTGTATTTTTTAAACAAAGCAACCGTGAGGATGTAAAAAAACAAATCCATTTTGAACTAAAACTAAGTGCTAAAATTTCATAATTTGGCTTACTTTCGCTTGTTATAAGGATTAATCCATAAAACTGAAATGTCAGGTAGGACCTATTACAATCTAGTCTATGATACATGAATACACCAGAAATCAATTATTGATTCAAGCAAGAGTGTGTATATAGTATTTATATTTTAAGCAACATAACAAAACCACATAAACAATTTAAGAACATTTTTCAAACCAATTATTCACGTGGAAGTAGATACATGTTTGTAGATGAGCAGCTTTAATTTTCGATTCTTAATTGCAAGGTTTAATGAAGTAATGTTCTGGCTGCAACACACTTGTGCAATGCTGCTTATAGTATAAATCAATGAAGTAAGATATTAGAATCTCCAAAATAGGAGACATTAGTGTTAGGAGAATTAGATATGAATTGGATACAACTTTATTTAAACTGATAATAAGACCCCAACCATTTAAAAATTGCACCACAGGACTGTCAACAAGATAAACGACACCAGTACCCATACCACACAAACTCGGTACACTAAAAATACTTTCAAAAGGCATTTCATGGTTTAATTTAAGCAATATGCAAAAAAAAAACCTGCTAAGACAAAAACTAAAAACAAGATATTTAATACGCGCGAACGTGATGGCTTCAAGCACGTACATGTATGTAAGCGAAACCCTCCACTTAAGTAAGGAGAGATATGATATAATAAAATATATATAATGGATCACGCTTTCGTAGACGAAGATATCAATCAGTCCACCTCGATATGGATTAAATGTAAAATAACCATTATCATTCTAGATAGATTATTGCTCTTCGCAATGTCCATGTTTCCCGTTTTTAATGTGTCCCCTGCTCATATTGGAATTGCGCAATAACTTTTTCATCTTTGGCAATCGACTGCATGACCCTTGTACGTTTTTGATATATATTTAATCGGTCTTGAGGTTGAATTAACACTGGCGTTTTACATTTGACATACATAACTTTTAAATAGGTTTCAGTGCTTTTTGGTTGTTTTGCCGCCAAATTGTCATTCTTGATTTTGAGCTGAATTTGTGAACGTCTACATTTTTTTCATGTTGTAAATGTCATCGTTTCTGATAAACATCATTAGCGACTGTATGCATTAGTTACATATTGTTACATGCATGTACAAAGAAGCGAAGCAATACAATTTAAATTTATTGTAAAAAATCAGTCATATTTTAAAATAGTGACTGTGTTTTCTTTATTCTATCTGCATGGATAATACTGAATTGACATTGCAGTTCCTTGTATATTTAATCGTCTTTATATAATCAAATGGTTTTGCGTGTGGTTGACAATGAGGTTTCTTGTGATATTATGTTGCATTCTGATTTTCCGTAAAAAATGAATTGAAGAAAATTACCAATTGAAACAGACGAACAAAAACAAAATTAATACAAAGCGTCTTTTGTACTTTTTTACGTAAAATTTTATTTGTATTCGACATAAGAAACTTTTAAAAGGCTTTATCAAATTGAATTCCAAATATAATTACACAAAACTTAGCAATATAGTACACAACGTTTACTCGTTACAACGAAGGCACACTCAAAGTGTACAGATCGAATAATGTGGAACATGATGTGCATGTATCAGTATATCAAATTTGTTTTGCTAAAAAATCATTGAAACTTTCAAAAACTATTTGTCTAATGCTAACATATCAATCAAATTAAACATAAAATATGAGCCGATTGTGATCTGAGATCATACAACTGAGGGTAAAGTAATCAGGATTAAGTTTGTTTAATAATCCCATGAAAATAACTTTTAATTAAGAAATAAAATAATTGTTGCGTAGAGGGTAATGCAACTATTTCTGTGTCAAGATGTGCAATTTGTTGCTTTTCTCTTGATTTGTTTCTCCAAATCTCTGAATATTATTCTATTCACAAGCAACGTAACATGCATTTGAAAAGGAAGGGGGAAGGGGGTTAATAGTTATCAAAAATACCACACTTAAAATTTATCCCTTATTTGATCAGATTAGTTTAAACATATTTATTTATAGTGGATTGGGAAACAAGTTATTACAACTTATATTAACCCCTTTATACTTTGTGGTTGCGAGGCATGCATTGTAGCATAAGCCTTCTCCTTTTCTACATGTACAAAGGTGTCTTGATCAGGTTTTGGTGACCAAAACATTTGTAGCAAGAATTTTGATATATTATTTTTCAATGGTCTTTGGGAATAATGGACCAAATGTTGAGTGATTTAATGTAATAGTGCATTAGGTTTTTCTTTAGGGTCTCTCAGTTACATTTTTGTAAACCATAATGTATGATAACGTGTATTCTGCGGTACATGGTGTACTCCATACTTTACCCTATTAGACAAATCTATGTTTATTACTTTGTTTACTCAGTATGATGACACTTAAATATATATTATGCTCGTTTCTGCTTTAAACATTTTATTACCAAAAACACGATTGCGTCTTCTTATCAAAAGTGTTATGACATAATATTCACACATTGCATTGGTTCAATAAATGACAATTTAATGCTGATATTAGTTCGAACAACTTTATTTATTAGGGGTATGTAATATCATCATACTTCATTTGTGTCATGCTTGTTTGTTAAAAATTCTTACACATTTAATTCATTAGAAGACTGCCCTATTGTGTATCTTTTCTTCTTACTTAACAAAAAGTTTGTTATAACATGTGCAACACGACGGGTGTCACATTCGGAGCAGAATCTGCTGACCCTTTCGAAGCACCAAAGATCACCCCCAGGTTTTGATGTGGTTCGTTTTGCTTAGTCTTAAGTTTTCTATGTTGTGTACTTTTATTTGTCTGTTTGTCTTTGTCTTTTTAAGTCATGGCGTTGTCAGTTTAATTTCGATCTACGAGTTTGAATGATTCTCTAGTATTTTGCCCCTCTTTTTCGTTCAGATGAATTTCTTTATTCCGTATATCATGAAGTAAACTTTGACAGTCTTATATCTATTTTATTTTCAATCAATAAAATTGAGAATGGAAATGGGGAATGTGTCAAGATTGTTTTGGTACGTTTTTGTTTGAAAGTTTTTGTTTTTTACACATAAGTAGACATACATGTAGACGATACAAGTTAAAAAAATTCGGAGTGCTTCGTAGTATCACAAATTCCGTCAACATGAAGCAATAATTGTACATCGGGCCTCAAATACCTGTACTGTAATATTATATCTTGTCTTACATATTTTATATAATCCTTAAATCTATATGTTCCCAAATCTATCTCTGTATTCCAATAGACCTTTAGACATTATCATAAGGCAAACAATCAGAACCGATATTGTATAGAAATAATTTCTCGATGGCATAAATATGAAGAAATTAAAACAATTATAGTTTCGCGCAGTGTGACGTGAAGAAAAATCATAACCTAATGCTTAAATTGTGCACGCAAGAAGCGAATTTCGTTTACAAAAGACTTATCTGTGAAAGTCGGTTTTAAAGAAAGAACCCTCTTGTGTGAAGATACCACAGACTATGCGAACATTTTGGTCGAAAATATCTTTTGATATAGTCTTCAGCAGTCTTAAGATATCTACATCTTACTTTGACAAACTCCGTCTATTTGTAAGTATACAATGTATCAGAAAAAAGGATTTTTTTATCCGGTTCAATGTTGTAATCCCAATAAAATCATGCTTTGTTTAGCATCGGTAATTAATTTGTTATTCCAATGATAATTAACATTGATTAATCCTAAGGAACCAATCAATTGTTTTTCAATCGATTTACATGATCTGTTTAATTGATGTGACATCCAAGAGTCATGTGTCTATCGATGCCAGGTATTGTTTTATCTTCCACTGCATTTACAGCAGAAGAACTGCACCTTTATCTTGTAGTATATCTAATTATATCCAGATAATCAGTTGATAAAAGCCAATAAAACAGCTGGTGCAGAAGTCGATAAATGTGTTTTCAGTCGTTTCTTGTACAAAATGGATCTTGTGAAAGATGACACTGCTGACACATATATATTCCTTAGACTTTGGAGTAAAAGACAATAAATATCAATGAAGAAAATTGGGCAATATATTTTTTCAACGCGTCTTATCTGCTTATAACATGACACAATACTATATGTTACTACAGGTACCTGAGCATGTACCTCTATGGATATGGCCAGCGTTGCTATTTTAAGTAATTATATAGATTAGAAAGAATGTCATGTCCAAAACATGTTCATTATTATTGTTGTTTTTTTCCTTCCCGAATATGAACATTGCATTAATATAAGTGTCAATGTGTTTGAAAATATATTGCACATAACTCGCGGGAGCTCTCATTGGCCATGCTGACAAGTTGGCCTATTATGGTGGCATACGTGTGTACCCTGTTACTTTTTTTGATACGTCTCATTGGAAATCATAATAGGTCTTCTTATTTTTGTACATTAGCCAAGACAAATTTCGAAAGATACAAGTTTGACAATGAAACTGATTTTGTTAAAACTAACTGTTTTACAAGGGAGAAGAATATATGAAAAGAGAGCAGAACACGAACTAGAACAGTGAAAGAAAAGAACATCGGTACAGGCAAAAGAACATGAGAACAAAAACCTAATGATTTGCTTAGACTTCCTGGTTTAAATGAACCAGTCTGACTCTGTGTGTCCCGAATGTAGCATACATATAATGCATATAGTATATACATGCATGCTGTATCCCTTTTTTATATAAACTTATTTAGTTTGTCACAAATGCATCCTAACTTTTTTTATTTGGTTTGAAATACCTCAGGAATAGTTTTTAAAGACATGTATAATCTGACATCAATAAGAACACTCAATCTGTTTTAAAAGATGTCGAAAAAGAATGTTGTCCCACTAGGATGTCATGGAACAAATCTTTAACAGATATCAAGAAGTGTTTTATAAGAAATAATCTATGCAAAATGTTATTAATTATATAAAATACAAATGATATGCTTACTATGCGTTGATATGCAGTTAGAAACATTAAATGACCCATATATCTATGCACAAGGCCATGAATGCTTTGCTTAGACTGCACGTTTATGACGTCTTTACACTTATTAACTGATTGAAATCTACGTATGTTAATTCATGTTTATTGTTAGTTTTAAATATTATTATAGCTTTCTACTAGCCTTAAGTAACTTCAAATATTCTTAGATCGGTAATGTATGTCTGTTGTCTTTATACTCGTTGTTTTTGTGTTTTGTGTCAATCTGATGAGTTATGTCCTACTCAAATGAGTTTTACATTTTTGAAATGAATTAATGTTACAACATTTTCCCGGGTAAATGTGATGATTACCGCTAATGAGCCAGATTTCGTATGTACAAAAACCGTAACGTATCGACGTTAGGAGTTATCTGACCAAAAGGGACACAAAGATTAACCAAATTCCCTCATGGTCAAATTTGCATGTACAAGTTTGAATCTCATTTTCATATTAATTTATTGACCAAGGGACATTAATTGTTTCGAAAAAATATGCGCTTTTATTGATGTACCTTTGTAACTTAGGGACGACATCAAAAGTTCAATGTAGGATAAAAAAAAAATCATTTAGTTTTTGCACGGACCCCTACCCCCTCCCTTTACCTCTTAATTTAATTTGGGAAACATTGATTAACCAATAAGGATATATATAAACTCGATGACAATTAAACAAAACTTGCAGCAATTCCGCCCCTGCCCCCTACCACCAAACCCCCAAACTATTTGAGTTAAGTTTTTTATCCTCCATTGATTTTTATATGTCGTCACATAATCAAGAACGTTCAAACCTAACATCACGTTGACATTGTTGTAAGTTGTGTTGTTTATAGTAGAGTTGACCGGATGTCTGCATGATGAATTTCTTAGCTAGATTATCGACAATAGCGGACACATATGTTTTGGTCAAGCTATACCAAATTGCATTTTAGCTTCAAAGAGTTTTAGCATTATTAATTCTAGTTCATTTAGAAAGTAAGGCATACACAGAAAATATAATGTTGTCTCTTCAATGTTTTATTTTTGAAGTTGTTTCACTGTAAATTTCTTTTCGTTTCTATGTAATTGGAAAGGGTGGTTATAGATTTATTATTTTTGTTAAGAGCTACATTGTACATGTACATTATGTCATTGCGTCTTTGATTTATAGTAGGTAATTCATTGATCGGGAAATGACAAATACAACATATAGACTCTCAACTGAAAAAAAAAGTTTAGAAATGGTCTGACCTGATAAGAAAACAAAACCTAAAGAGATGATAATACACTTTCTGTATATAAAGCAAGCATGCAATTTAGAATGGAAACAGGGAATGTAAAGTTTAGCCTTCAGTGAGAATGCTTGAAATTAGAATAACTGGATCTGTTTCATTTGATAACATTGATAACATCTTATATTTCCCCCTTTTTAATGCAAATGAATGTATAGTGGTATTTTTGTTCAATTTTGGAAATAACAAAATGAAATGTTCAAAAAGTAAACTAATTCAACATTAGAAAAATAACCATAGTTTAACTTTAAGCAGGATCTGCCTACCCTTCCGGAACACCTGAGATCACCCCCATTTTTTGGTAGGGTTCGTGTTGCTTAGTCTTTAGTTTTCTATGTTTTGTCTTCTGAAATATTTTTCGATGTTTGTCTTTTTAATTTTAGCCATGGCGTTGACAGTTTTTTTATGATTTTGACTGTCCCTCTGGTATCTTTCGTCCCTCTTTTAAGTTGCGACTTCTATTTTGTTTTTGGTGCCTTTCTAGAACAGTTTATCTACTCATATGGGGAATGCCGTATTCGCAAATCTCAAAAGTGCATCTCCCTTTCGACAACACATTCTATCACTACACTCTATGGTTTCAGTAAATCTTTGTAACTTAAAAGTACTTGGGCAGTCGAATCATTTGCTTATTTACACGGTAATAACCTTATTGATTTTCTGATTAAAACAAAAATGTAAAGGTCACAGGTACAATACTACTCTGAATGCGTTATCAGTAAGGTAACGTACCATTTATCTACGGTAAGCTTTGATTTTTTAGTATCAATGCATTTTTATTGTTTGAATATTTCGACCATGTGTAATTATTGGGTATTTACAGGTCTGATTATAGTTACATCAAAGCAACGACAAGGATCAAAAGTGTTTTAGTATGAATGTGTCTGTAATGGCGGTACATTGAAAGTACAGATCGGTTCAAATTTATTGATTTTAATAAGAAAGCGACAGAACACAATAATAAAGATATTTTCTTAAAATATTTGGTTATAAAATCGCGCCGCTAACTTATTCAATATAAAATCATACTGTTAGAATATTATGTTAAAGACAAAACAATAATCGGCTCTTTTATTTTGTTATTTCTGTTTTGTAAATGTCATGTTTGTTATATCCATCACATCAAAGAATACTTTGGCAAGTTTAGTAACGATAATGGTAAATAAACGTTAAAGAATGCAACAACAATCAAAAATCAAAGGATGAGGTATCGGAGATGAGTTATCGGAGATGATGAGGTATCGGAGATGATGAGGTATCTCAAGTCTCATAGTTATACTTGGTGTTATTGTAATGACCATCTGATTTTAGTAATGAATACAAGAGGTTGGTACAACATATTATCCTCTTTCTTTCAATTAAACTGTTTGTATGTATGTATACTGGATGTACTAAATACATAGATATTTCTATAGCTAAAAGAACAATTAAGAAAACACAAACCACAGTCCAAGAAAAAACAACGTGGAAAGATAGAAATTAAGGAATAGGAACCCTATTTAATCAGGTCCTTCGGAAGATTTAGCAGTTCATGTAATACCTGTTCTTGTTACTCCTGCTAACAAAATCATTTTTATTTACCTGTGTACATAATTCTATTTGGCGGCATTTTGTTTAAGGGTATGGTTGTCCTTCGGAAATTGTTCAACATCCCAACCCTTGTTCTATTGATTTTGTATCTACAATGGTGTCAGAGATCAAATTTATTCGGTCAGTGTATGTTGACTTGTTTGTTTTGATATACATGTTTGTCTTTTGATTGAGTTAATTCATTTCAATTGAGATTTAATAATGTGTCTTTCTAAAAAAATGTAGGTTGTGATGTTACAATATTGTTTCAAGTAAGGATAAAAATTGGTACCTTAAAACGTTTAAACCCGCTGCATTTGTTTGCACCTATCCTAAGTTAGGAACCTGATGTTTAGTGGTTGTCGTTTGTTGATGTGGTTCATAAGTGTTATTCGTTTCTCGTTTTTTTTAAATAGATTAGACCTTTGTTTTCCTATTTGAATGGTTTTACAGTGGTCATTTTTGGGGGCCCATTATAGTTTGCTGTTAGGTGCATGTGAGCTACGGCTCCGTGTTGCAGACAAGTACTTTGATCTTTAATGGTTCACTTGTACAAATTGTGACTTGGATGAAGAGTTGTCTCATTGGCATTCATACCACATCTTCTTATATCTTAAATCTGTTTAAGAAACATTGGCGATTGGTATATCTTTTGTCAAACTTTACTTATAGCTTAATTTATAATCCATGGTTGTATTTAAAATGTCTTTTTTTCTGCTCTTCGGTCGGGTTGACACATTCCCAATTTCTTTCTCCATTAATTTCTTTTTGAAAGGGGGTGGGGTCAAGACTGCTACCGATATAAACAACACATTACAAATTGTATGAAAAAAAATAACACAGAAAACTATAACAGCAACATCGATTATTGATTCCGTATACATGTATATGTTATAGGAAAATTATCGAAATGATCAGATATTCTAAAAGATGGATGTTCACCATCACACATTAATAATCAGAAACACTATTGTTTCTTGAATATCATGTGTTAAAAAATATTAAAATTAATGTAAGGCAGCGTCTCCAGGACCAGTTTATTCAAAAATGGTTCTCAGATATAAACAATTCATCAAGGGGGGAATTTTATCTACACTTTAAAGAAGAGTTTTGCTTGGAATCATATCTGTTAAAATTAAGACGGGGTCATAGAGTAAACATATGTAAATTAAGGGTATGTAATACAAAGTTTCCCATCGAAACAGGAAGATGGAGAAATGTACCACGAAATGAGAGGATTTGTCCACTCTGTAAAGCTGGTCTTGGAGATGTATACCACTATATATGTAAATGTACCAACTGTGAAGTTAAGGATTTAAGGGGGAAGTTCATACCTCCATATTATTTAAAATATCCAAATGAAAAAAAAGTACTTGGCATGCTTAAATATAGTAATAGTAATGTGCTGTTAATTTTTATTCAAAAGGTAGAAAAGATGCTTGTCTAATTTAAAACTGTAATAAACACAAACTTATTTTTGAAGATGTATAATTTAAAAATGTATTCTGTTTGTATTATGAACTATGTTGTAATTGATATTGTGTAAATAAATATGCTCCTGTTACGCAGTCTTCTCCGGCTGAGTTTTCTCTAATAAACTATCAAACTAAAATGGATGAGCAAGGATATGTTTTATCCATCTCAACTTGCCAAAGAGCTCAATGTGCAAAATATTTGTTTCTCGAAAACTCTTTTCATCAAGAAACAAAATAACATTTTGTGGTCCAATCTCACATATATTAGGTCGAATGAATTTTTAAACATAGATGATCTATACTTGTACAAGCAATATAACTTACAAAAAATCTTTATGATATACACGTGTAAATATAAAATATTTCTATATTTATTTCATAAATCTATGTAACTGGTTATTTTAACAAAGGAATAACTCCCTAGACATATTAACAAATAGGTATGACGTGTTTGTGGTTTCGTTAATATAGGGTTTTTTTCTACTGATTTTGTGTTTTATTCAAAGTGAAGTTAAGCTTACAGATAAACATAAAGCATTGTCTATACTGGGAAATGTAACTACGTCAAATATAGTATCATGAGATTTCATATGTGATGTTTCAAACTTCAACCTACAAACCTGATTACAAAAGATTTGGACAAGTCTGGAACATATAAGGATCGGTGTTTGGGGTGTTAAAAAGTTACAGAAAACTGAAATGCTGATTGTCTCTTCTTGGTAATTATTTGATCAAAATATACATTGTCTTGGATTGCTATTTGGACTTTGAATCAAACTATTTTTTTTGTTTATCTAGTTCTTCAATTGGCACAACTTTGTAGATTAAAAGATGTAGTACTAAAAACAATGTTTGAAAACGGTGATTAAGAGTGACGATTTTTCTTGCAAATTATAGAAATTGCAATTTACACGTGTTCTTTAGAAAACAAAAGAAAAGCTTGTACACCAGATAACATCATTTAAAGTACTGAGTCCTTAGAAAAACCAAACGATGTTTATGAAATGAAAATTGCTACTATCAATTGCAAATATCAATATCACCGATGCATCATCAGGTTTAAATCAAAGGGTGAATAAATCATTATGCATCCAATATGAAAATGCAGAATATTTGGAATGGTTTGAAATTTTGGATCCAAAACACAATTGCGAAACACTGTGCAATTACCAGTGATTTTCTCGTTTACCATATACACATGGTGGCTAGGTTATAAACTTTCAACTTGCGTTAATTCCGTTTTAATGTAAATATTTTTTGAATGTTTTGCCGTTTCTCTAACTTGACAAAACAAAGCATTAAAGATGTTTAAACATCGTCTAGAATTATCGTTCTGGTAAAATGTATTTTGAACTAGATGAATATATAAAATATGCAGGATCACGGTTGTATTGAATTAATCGGTACTGAAAAAGTTACAGTTGTGTCTCAAAGTTTATATGTTTCTAGTTATTCATTTTTTTTTTAATCAAGTTTCAATTTAGTAAATGCTTCTTTTTATAAAACAAAATACATTTATAAATGATAACTCCCTGTGTAGGGTATATTGTGTTTCCGTCTGAGAATTTTAACCTAGTTAAGTAGAAAAATTAAGGTTCTTTCTTTGCAAGGCCTTTTGGGATTATGGTTATTACAAAAATCGGAAATGGATAAATGTCCGCCTTGGTACAAGCTCATTTATTCTGTGGGATATTCCGCAGGCTTAATTGAATTGTCTTCCACTTTGAACTATTTCAATTACCATAATATTTGAAAAATTGGAAAAGGTTGTAGGTTGTTTATGGTGGTTGCTGGATAAAAAAATGTCACTTACAAAATGTATGCTTCTTTCTATATTACCAACACACCAGTGGTATTTGATGTGCAAGATCTGCATACTATTTCGGAGCACATGAGATTTTCAGATTGGTTCTTGTTGTTCCTTCTTTCTAATTTTTTTTTTGTATACTATGTGGCTCCGTTAAATTCCACGATTCCTCTAAAGTCCACAACACCGCTAAAGTCCACTCTTTTCTTTTTTTATAAAGTTTTTCATTGTAATTTTCCCCTTGATGATACCACATTGTCTTTGAATTCTGAGTTTGAATGTCTCTTTGATTTCTTCCGCCTCTATCTTGCAACGGGTAGTGTGCCGTATACTTGGCGCTTTATGCCTCTATTGGATTTTCCTAATATTTGATTTCTTACTTACTGTCCATTGGCGTGTGAGGCAGCAACGAAGTTTCTCCACATCTGTCTGTTTGTGCCATCTTCTCAAGCTTACCACAGTATGATGGAAATTTTCCATCTCAGACTCAACTGTGCGCCGCCATGTTATTTTATGTCGTCCTCTGCGTCTCTTTCCCTCTAAGGTCCAGAACATTGTTGTGTTTGTAAGTTCTTCAGGGCTCTTACGTAAAACATGGCCAATCCATCCCCATCTTCTCCTGCTAATGAGTATGCTGATTTGATATTTGATTAATGCATTGTTAAAGACTTGTTTTAATGGACTTAGAATTGTGCAGTTCTGTATCTCTATTTAAATAATTCAACATATTTAAACAGTCTTTGAAAATGAATCAAAGAAGGAGCTTTCTGTTATTTATACGTTAGCTAAACGTTTCAAACAGTAGTATTCATTTGTCAAAGTATCTTCTTTTAGTGTTTTTCGATACTTCACTTAAATATGATCCGTTTCTTTTTTCTTTCTAAAAGGCTCTGCAAGACTGAAATATTGTTCAGGAAATACTTTAAGATCAACAATACGTGTAAATATATACGTTTTAGCTATTCTATTTACTAGATGCAATTTACTGAGACTTAGTTGAATGGATTTAACTGTATGTAATAATAGGTTATTGTGATGGCAGAAGGACCCCGCGGGAATGCTTCAGTAAAATAACATTTCTATAGGAGATTGATTTCTATAGAGTAATGTACAATTTAGAAAGATTAGGAAGTCCTAGAAATGTCTATAGTTCGGAAGAGTGTCTAATATTTAGCGGATAATAGCAATTGAAAAGAATTGTTGCTGTTTAAGTGAGGGTCGATAATACGTTTAGATGATTTTCAAACTGGAATAAATTGGATTTTCAATCGTTTTTACCACGACAATTTGTTGTAATTAAATTTAAGCTCTAGCGAAATGCACAAGTGATTTAAAATCATTTAACAAGCAAATGTTTATGCCTTAGTAATTGCAAGTTTGAATTAAACAAATTGATAAACTTATGCTACGTCTATGACTTAAATAAATATTACATGGAACTATGATGAAATTAAAAAAAATAAAGGTTAACACATGTACTTTTATCGAAAGTAAATAAATATTACATGGAACTATGATGAAATTAAAAAAAATAAAGGTTAACACATGTACTTTTATCGAAAGATTGATTGTCGGTTGCTTGATTGACACATTATGGGCAAAATAAGACGTATTCTCGGGGAATCTGATTTGTACAATATTCTCAAATTTGTAAGTTCTGAAAAGGGATTGGATTGTTGATAGTCGTCGATGAATACTTTTATTAAAAACTAAGACCAAAGAGATTGTTACAAAGGTTCCTCTATGTGTGGGGACAACGGTAACTTTCATATGATATAATTAACATGAAACATTCGGTGTCTGTGTATTTATTTATTCAAAACAGCACAATTAATATATATGTACCATACACAAATGTAACTTTTATATTTCAGTTGCTTGATTGTTTAGTTTATATCTGGATTTATTAAAACGATCAGATTCAAAACGTTTTTAAGGACAAGAAAAGACGTTAGAAAAGACGTTAATTGAGACAAACACGTACCGCCTTCTATGAAAATATCATAATCAGTCATGAAGTTTAAAAAAAAACAACAAGTGTTGAGACCTACATTTACTGAGGAAATATGGAAAATTCCTTCGAAATTTGAAGTGATTCAACGTAGACATGTTTAAAAAAAAAAACAGTTTCAATATCTGTCGGAAATTAAGAACACATATAAGGATTTGTTTCTTACTTAAATGTTTAAATATGAATATTGAAAGATGAAGCATATTATATGAAATACCAAGGTGCTGTCAGCAAAACTCACAAAATAATACCCGCCACTAACAAAGTCCATGTTTTTCTCCGTAAGTGTTGCACATGCAAAGTTATTTTGATAGGAGGTTCGCAATAGCATTATATGATCGGTATTAGGAGAAAGTTTCAATCAATTTCAAACGAGGTGCAGGAGGAGTTGTGAATACAAAATGGGTGGCCCGATTAAAGCAATGAGTAAGTCCATGCATTTGTAAAAAGGGGGAAATATGCTTACCATTAGGTGCACACTCTGATGGTCAAGATAGTGAGAACGTTTTGATAAACGATAGGGATACGACAAATGTTTCCCGCTCTTTTGAAGAGTTTGAGCTTTTGATTTTACCATTTTATAAACACTTAGAATGGAAAACATATGTTGTAGACCTAACCTGGTACAGGCATTTTATAATGTAGAAAACGGTGGATTAAACCTGCTTTTATAGCTAGCTAAACCTCTCATTTGTATGACATTTGCATTGAATATTATTATATTGACCCGGATGTGTGAACACAACAAATAAACATAAAAGGAAAATAATGTCAAAAATATGGATACAACAGACAACATTGATGTGTAATCTTAACCAGCTCAAAAACAACAAAGAAACTCAAAATGACATATTCACAAAGTACATAACCAAAACTGAAAGACGAGAACTCAAAATTGATCATATCCCACTAAGACAATGGCGAGATGTATAAGTACCGAGCCACGTCAAATGTATCATTAAAAACAGACTAAACATTATAGGTTAAAAATAACGGATAAGACATTAAAGGTTTAGACAATAGGATTTTTTTTGTGTTTTTGTTTTAATATGCAGTTCAAATTAAAAACAACATATTCCATGCGTTGGTACCCTAGGGACCAATGATACTGAAAAAGAAGGTATACACAATCATTATAAATCGTTGTTTAATTGTGAGAAGAAGAAAAACAATAAATTATGATCGTGAGGTTACATGTAGCACTGGATATAAAAGGATATCTTCGAAATTAGGCAATACATGTAGCAAAGACCATGCTTAAGTAAGGTAAATTCGAAACGTTTATTCAACCCAACAAAACATGGATCGCAATGTCATTATACTGGTATAGATTCCTAGAAAGTTTTATTTAAAAAGAGTTGGAGTTTTGGAGGAGAAGCGGACATAAATGTATATAAAATATGCATGTCATGAAAAAAATAACCAAAATAAAAACATATAAACGAAGAATGTGAGTAAAAATTCAGATTATTTGAGTGATACAGTTTCGACGTTTTCATAATATCGATGTCTCTATCATTGTCAATGTTGAATAACTCAATATTGATTACTATGGATTTACTAAGTTTACATGAGTTGTGTACCTTCAATTGTTGATATTATAAATTGATATTATGCCATTTGTTTGCTTTGTTTGTTTACTAGACTAAGAAATACTTCAATGTCGAATGTGAATAAATTCTTACAACTCACTATAGTGTATACATTTTAGAAACGACAAACCTTAGACTTAAATTAGATATTGAACTTGTCATCCATAATATATATATATTGTAATGCATATGTGAAGGCAATGGAACATGTTTTACAGATTTACCAGAAAAGAAAGGTAAACAAATGTAATTCTATTGTAAAACAGGTTTCAGTTTGATATGAATGTAAAAAAATATCGCTTAACCGAAGGCTTAACCGAAGGCCTCTATTTATACATATATATGTTCCGATCGTGTGAGCAATTCAGTCTTTCACGTTTTCATTTTATATTGTTTTTCAATATAATTTGTAATAAACTGACCAACCAAAATTTGGACGTCTATCTACAAAAAATATCTCCTAAACATGTTTAACCCCGCGTGATTTTTTGCGCCTGTCCCAAGTCAGGAGCCTCTGGTCTTTGTTACATGTAGTCTTGTATTATTTAAATTTAAGATTCTTGTGTACAATTTGGAAATTAGTATGGCGTTCATTATCACTAAACTAGTATATATTTGTTAAGGGGCCAGCTGAAGGACGCCTCCGGGTGCGGGAATTTCTCGTTACATTGAAGACCTGTTGGTGACCTTCTGCTGTTGTTTTTTCTATGGTTGGGTTGTTGTCTCTTTGATACATTCCCCATTTCCATTCTCAATTTTATGATATTAATCGTATCCAGGAAAAGTAGACAATTCCTTTAAGTACTGTATATATTTTTCAATATAATGAGTAATACATTGACAAGCCAGAAATTTGGCGTCTACATTATAAACAAATATGCATAGCATTCATCTAATCCAGGAAAAATCAACATGAAAGTTTTGATGTGCTCGTGGTTTAGTACTGGTTTTAAATTTCGTTTTCTGTGTTACTTGTTGCTTTCGTCGTTTGTATGCAGTGAAATTTAGATTTTATATTTTTTATTTATAGCTTCGTTTTATTTCCTGAATTCGTATTTATATTCTCTATCTTCCTCTCTCTATCTTTTGTTTATTCGTGTTTTTAAAGGAACTATCAATGCTTAAAGCACGAAGTGTGGAAAATTCTGTAGGTAAAGGGGAGATAAGTCAAACAAATAACGGATTTAAGCTTTATGAAGTACACTATTAATTCATGGTCCCATTGCTTTCTATGTTAAATTCCTCCGTTTCAAGTAGGTACACCTATTTTGTTTTAAGTAAAAAACAAAAGTGGCAATCATTGCATTTCAAAGCAACACTTTATGGTGTCTTGTACTGAAAAAATCAACATACCTTTAAAATGGCATATAAGAAAGAACTGGTTCCTGGAACTGCATATGTACACCTATACATATAATGATCGATAACACAATAGTTATACAATGTAAATCTCGACATATACATACATTTTAAGGTTGAAGTAACTATCAGGACGAGAGTATACTGGAATGAAACCTAGTATAATGACTAGCAAAAAAAGAGTCTCCAGTCAATTTCGAGGCAGTAAGAATTGTTTAAAAACTTTAAAAAAAATATTACTCGTGCAAAAACTAAGGGAAAAACTCATTCACGCAAAATTTGACTAGATAGTTTTGTCGATCCTCCGTTTAGGCCCCATGTAAATATCTAAGGATTTGATTGCTCATTGTGCGAATCATTAGACGTGACCCGAAAAAGCGTTAGTTTGACAAATAGCAAAGGTATAATATACTGACAGTCTGTAGACATGCATAAGTTGGTAATATTTAAACAAGGAGATGTAGTATGATAACCAATAAAATAAACTACCCACCAAAGGCAAATGTTACATGAGTCAGAACAACTATAGAGACATGGACTTTAACGAAGTACAAAAAACTAAGCATATTCACTTTGTGTAACTGTATAGAATGGTATCAGAGTTGTCTCATTGGCACTCACCCCACATCTTCCTATATCTATCTATACATTTTATTCATGTTTTTTCCCCAATCTGACCTTGAAATAAATTATAATTCGCCTTCGAAAACATTATAAATCCTTGATTGCAAATGAAACAATATTGTGACCTAATACGATCTATATGGAGTCAGTAAATTCCATATGGGGTGAGAGGGCCCATATGGAATTTAATGACCCCACATATATCGTATTAGGTCACTAGCACACTATGTAACGAATTTATCTTACCGACTATCTTAACATGAGATATTTAGACTATAAAAGTGATCAAGTCTTCAATATTGTTATTTATGAACCAACTTCTATTGGTCTATTAAAAAACAAATGCCAACATTAATAACTTGTTAGCTTTAAATGTATTGCATGGAATTAATTTCAATCGTTCAGTATCAATTCAATAGTCTGTTGAAACCTTTAAGATTTTTTTCTTACCAGTGAGTTGTTTGATATATAAAGGGACACAACTCTACTACTAACCTAATATATAATCTAAGTAACCTTGTATGGAATATATACACGGTTTCCACGAGGTCGCTCTTAACCATTGTTATCCTTAAAATGTATAGGAGGTAAGATAACTCTCCATCCAAGTCATAATTTGTAAAAGTAAAGTACATGTAAAAGTTATAGGTCAAAGTACGATATTCAACACGGAGTCTTGACTCACACCGAAAAACATCAAGCTACAAAAATAGAGGGTCCTCAAATGGTTAGTGTAAAACCATTCAAACAGGAAAATCAACGGTCTAATCTATATAAAAACGAAATACATGAAACATTTATATACCACGTGAACAAACGACAACCACTGAACACCAGTGTCATGGCTAATGACAGGTGCAAACACGTTTGCGCCTTTAAAACGTTTGTAAAAGCGCATCAAATATAACCCTAATCTGAAATAATAGTTTAACATCACAACATGTCCTTCCTCGTGTATCTTATTATAGGTTTTATTTTGTACAAGTTTACATGTATCTGTGTGAAACAATAAGTCTTGCTACTGGATATGACTAAAAATCCCAAGATGGGTGATACACTCTTATAAAGAGGTGCGTAATTAATACCCTGTCGGTCGGCATACCAATGGTCAATCCGTATGGTGTTACTTTGAGTGTGACCGTAGTCTCATTTTCTGAGCATGCACCAGCTTTTTTTTGTATTTAGATATTCAAATTGATATATACCAAAGATATATACATTAGACACTTTGAGACATACAACATTATACACTTTGAGACATACAACATTATACACTTTGAGACATACAACATTATAAACTTTGAAACATACAACATTATAAACTTTGAGACATACAACATTATAAACTTTGAGACATACACCATTATTAACTTTGAGACATACAACATTATAAACTTTGAGACATACAACATTATAAACTTTGAGACATACAACATTATACACTTTGAGACATACAACATTATAAACTTTGAGACATACAACATTATAAACTTTGAGACATACACCATTATAAACTTAATATAAACTTATAGACATAAAAAAAAAACAAGTTTTATATATCTCTGCGTATACTAACTTCGTTTTTGATTTACTTTATAAACTGTTTACTAGATTTCGTTCATATTCATTATGACCTATTTGATCAACATCTAATCATTTTTTTTTCGATTATATATCAAACACTATATTGAGGCTACCTACTGATAAGGAGGAAAATCGCAACTCAGTAAAATTAGTATATTCTTGCATTGGTATTGCTTGTAGCTGTCGTTCTTATGTTTTTGATATTTTTTGTAATTTGTTTCGTTATTATAAACTAGGCCGTAATTTTTTCAGTTTTTTCGTTTGAATTGTTTCACATATTTCATGTTGAGATCTTTTTATAGCCGACGAATATACGGTATGTTTTGTCACAGGTCTAGGTCTATGTCGACCGTTTTCCCATATGATTATTACTCAGTACACCAACATCATTTGAACTCCCATAGAAAGATAGTGTTTTATTGACAATCATACTACATCTGATTTTTATTAAGACGATGAAAAAATCCAGTTTGAGTTATCTCCCGTTTGCCTACTAATGGCATTACCTTAGCTTGTGGGTTAAAATGGTATTTTGAATATAAATAAGGAAACAACATGTTGAATAATTACATTTAAAATATAAAATGCAACAATTCCATGGTTACAAACCTAATTTAAATATATAATTCAATTGGAAGTCGTAGTTTTTCATCCACATTGATTTTATGACTGAAATGCCAATCTCAGATTTAAATCAACAACAAATTGCAATGTGAAGAATTGTTCCTTAGCAACATTTTACCTGTTTGCAGATATTTATTTTGCTTTATCCTTGACAGTAGTTCAGAATAAACTGATAAGATTTCAAAGAATCACATGCATTTCAAACAATAATTGGTGTCTATTTATAATGATTATACCAGCAGCTGTCATTGTTGATAATGTCCTTATAGTTTGACGTTTGCATATTTTGTTTTGCGGACTGTGGGTGTGAAAAATCGCTTCATCACATTATGGTAAACTTTTAAATTGCTTTGATTTTTTTCTTTTGAGTAAAAAAAGGTCGTCACCGGGTCAAACAAAAGAATACATTTACTTACTGCTGTCTACCAAGTATGGCCTTTAAGGATTGGATTAGATTCGCAGTCAGAATAAACAGCTTAGGTTTGCTGATTTCATTGTGATCTAGCGCATCAAATAGTCAAGACCTGTTGTATTGAGTATTGAGAATTGGTCTTAAACAAAGAAGAGTACATATGTTATTCGAAATATATCTTACGGTAAAAAAATATCTATTGCGAAAAATCGTTCTATGACATTATTGTGAACTTTTAACGATTTTAACACTCATTCTGCTTTGATTTCCCTTCAGTTTCCGGAGTAAAGAAGGTCGCTTGTTCAATCAAGTTACAGCATAACATAAAAATAATTCCAATGAAGTAACCAACTGTGTCATTTATGACAAAACAACAATTGAAAAACAAATATGACGGACAACAGCTTGTGAAATGAATTTCAGACTCCCGACTTAGGTTTTGAACACAATGAATGTGACGGGCTTGAACATGTTTGTGAGCGCTCAAATCTCTATTGACTTGTGGAAATTCAGTTACTGAAATAAAGTAGGTTGTAGTTCCCAACCTGAAAAAAACAAAATAGATAGGGGAATTTTTTTCGGTTATACTTCATTTTTTTTTTTATTACTATTTAGTATGCAAATGCTCATTTCATGAAAAGTTACAGACCAAGGTTAAGAATTGATCTGGTTGGGCCAGATAATTTCGTGGATTTGACTCTTGGACTTAGAGAACTATTTGGAATACAGTTTTTCGCACGATTTTGTTTCTTCTGACTCCATTAAAGACATTAAAGATAAGATGGAAATCATACCTATAAATCAGAAGTAATGCTTGACCCATATATAAAAGTGAAAACTCATCTACTGTAAAAATTACAATTGGAAAGGCGATGTTGTTGTTTTACATTCAATACTGAATAATTTAGTAAATGTTCATTTAAGATGTTTGTGTTTTATTTTATCTAAAATCTTTTGTAAGTGTTCTATTTGATTATTTTAAGAGCTTGTTTGTGGTTTTTTAGGCATAAACATTAGAAACATGACACATATCCATAGTTGGCAACTTTATGAATGAATCCCCTGGAGACTGTGAAAATTATTAAGCTATTTAGAAAAGAATGTTACTGTTTGACGTCAATGGACATTTTATTTAACACCAACAAATTTGAAACTTTGCAAAATTAAGTATCTCGTGACTTTAATATTTGATATAAATCGGTTAAATTGCGTTATCGAAAACTCGAACCACTATCCCGTTAAATGTCAAACCCTTATATGAGTTTCTTTAAAACAAAATGCACCAGCATATGAAGATAAGCTGGTTTATCGGTTGGCCTCATTCTAATGTACGGTTTCTGATTAAGGATGGAAATGAATACCTCATTAAGTCCTGCAAATCTTCTTTCTATTACATAACAAAGCCCTAATGTTACATAATATACCAGCATTTATAGGTATAGATCTTGTCTCAAATGTTCGTGACATTGTTAATTATATTATATTAAGCCATTTTATGCTTTACGTTTGATCTTGATTTTTGTTTTTTCACTGATGTTTTTTAAAAAGTGTTCGTTGCTTTGCTTTTACATTTTCAAAATAACTTATTATTGCTTTTGTCAATGATTTGATTGTTTTGGAAAGAACAAAAAATAAAAGTTAAAATGTGAATGCAGCTTTTAATGTTGTCTTTTGTTCCTGGTCATAAAAACGATACTTTGTTGTCCCTACCTAAAATATGATCTAAGCTCTCAAACAACAGTTTATATCATGAACGAACGTCTCTCATTTAATAGGCAATAGTTTTGAACAGCTAGTATTTGAATAAAAACTACAGGACTAGTGGCTATAAGGACCATTTTCGGCCCCACCCTCAAATTTCATTTAAATTGTCATGTTGTGAGTCTATAGCGTAGACCTTCTGAAAATTATTGAATTTTGGGTCTAGCTCGTTTATTCTGTTTCCTAGCAACCAATATAATGGCGGAGTTAAACTCATCAAATATGATAATTATACACAAAAATGAAAATGCCATGACAGAGATTGATAATAAAAAAATGGGGGGGGGGGGGGGGGGGGGGCGTCCTTCAGCTAGTCTATCTTATGCTGTTTCCGTTCTCTTTCAATCAAATTTTATAGAACTTGTTCTCTATGCTCATTACCAACAAAGACACATCCAATTGCAATATATGTAGTTGAATTTTAAAAATAAATTTCGTGTTTCTAGCCAATTATGTAAATTTAAGCAAAATAATCTTTTAAATTCGCCCCCCCCCCCCCACCCCCCCCCCCCCCCCCCCCCCCCCCCGTTTCTAACATAAATCATGGATTCTACCCTAATACCAGAGAGAGAAGATTACCCCATTCAAACACCAGATTGTGAATGGTAATTAGCAGAAACATAAAATAAAGTATAGATTTTGTTATATTGAAGGTCTATCAAACATTTCATAATTAAAAAAATGTCATCAAAGTTGTTATTGACTCCCTTACACATGAATTCATTGCTTTCCGGTTTTTTTTTAAAGAAATTTAACTAGATATACTTACAAAAATCATATTAGGAATACACGTTACATTCATAAACAAAAAAAATAAAGTTCCTAAAGGCATAAGAATGTATAAACTAAACTTTGTCAGATGAATAGGTCCAATTTGGACACCAAATTTCAGCTTTTTTTTGCTCCGCTTGACTTTGAAAATATAAAATAAACTATCGCACCAACCTTGCACCAAAAAGATTTTTTATTCGAAGTTTGATATGTATGAACTTGTCAAAATGTTAAAATTTCTTATTGGTGCAAGCATGGTGCGGTGATCAAAATTTAGAAAAAACATCAAAATTTCGGTATTTTTGCTGATTTTCCCAATTATGACGTCATTTGCACCGACCATTGTGACGTCTTTGAACCTTTTTTTGTAAGATGATTTTTTTTTTAAATCATTGACTTATAATCTAATAATTTATGGAGAAAATTCTGCTGTGTTAGAATTTTTATTATCTTGTAAATCTGGGGCCGTTTTATGCCATTATAGCCCCTACTCCTTTAAGTTTATAAACGTGCACTTTTTATATTACAGTCTAATTTGTAATATTGATAGATTATCGTTGATAATTTCAACTCGATTGCTTTTCTCGCTTGAACTGGTACGGCGAAAGCGAGAAAAGCAATCGAGTTGATATGCCCAATGATAATCTGTCTGTCGCTATTTTACCTATGACAACGTTGTTAATTCCATGTAAATAGCAACGCCACGTGCCTCCTTAGTTTCTAGCGATAATTTTCCATCTCAAGCGAGTAGCATGATATGAAAAATTATTACAAAAGAAGATCAAAGAAAACATGCACAACATAGCGATAATACAATTTCCCACAGCTTTCGTTACTCAATCTTAATTCATCTGAGTTAATTATTGTTGCTGTTGTTACACCATTTATCACATCCACTTAGTGCTATACTTATAGAACCACTGGCTTTTAATCATAACATTGCGTATATTGAATCCTGATCGACAATAAAATGTGTTTCTTATAGAAACCATCGTTGTTTTTGTCGTGGCAACGTATAGCATTACCCCTTGAAGCCATCAAACAACTTTATTAAGTTCTCAATAGCCTTGTAGTAAATAACATTGTTGTATGTCTCAGACAAAACTTTGCTGTCTTTGTCCTCGTAATTTGATCCGTCGTGAACAAATGTCGTCAGCTAGAATTCGTATACAGCCGTAAATGGCAATGATCTTATAGCGGATAATGCGCACTATATTATATAAAATAAGATATCTACTATGATGATACGATATCAAATATATAAGGGAAAAACTAAATGACATTCAGATATTTTCAATTGAATAAAACCTTCTGCGTAAACGAAAAGTCAAGAGAGATTTTGGTTCGAGTAGAAAGACAAGTACTCATTAAATGCAGTTAAAGCGTGCAATGATTTACGACATTCTACTAATCCGATTTACGTTTGGTTATCCTTTTGGAATGTGTTCCTAGAATTCCAGAATAACATGACATGCAGAGTTTTGAAGTACTTAGTATATAAAGAGCAAAGATGAATAGGCTTTAAATGTTGTATAAAATTGCATGTGAGCCTCTTTTTCGGATTTTAATGGGTAGTTATTGATATCTTTCAAATCATCATTATTGTTAAGATGCATATTATTCCTAATCATCATTATGATTACATATTAGACAAGAATTAGTTTAAATCCAATAAAGTGTTAACAGACCTTTTGATTTACAAGATTTCGACTTTAATTCATGGATTGCGTGAATGGCTTGAAAATACATAGTATAAGTGACATATCTTTAAGGGCATTTCGATAATAGAAAAAAAATGTAACTCAAGTTTTACTTTCATTTTCTTAACTAACATTTCCGTGACATAAACGTGCATTGTTATCCTCCACGCTGCACTGTAACCATTGCACTGCAAGTTTCCAGTGCTTATATACTATTTATCATTCGCGTTAAGCGCACTGCATGTACCAGTGTTATCAAATGTAACCGTGTTGCGCAGAAACGAGTACAGTCATGATTGCACGTTTTAAGAGGTGCACGCGTTTAGAGTTTGTCCTCCGCATTGTATAGTAAATAAGTGCACTGCAAGTGTCAAGTTATGGTTATCCGTTGTTCGCAGGAAACAGCGAAATGCTAGTTTCCAGAACACCATCTTAGAATATGTACATGCATGTAGTAATATTTCTACAGTTACAGGGGAGGTAATGACGTTGCTAACGTAATTTGTTATTTTCGCGACGTCGAACTGTGACATATCGGGAAAAGATGCATTTTTTGACTGATTTTTATCATTCAAACTGATTTAATTTGAAAACGAGTTCATGGACCCCTATTTTTCAAAACGGCATTTTGTTTCATTTTGCAGGGAGATTATGTGACCCAAATTTTATAAAACTGTAAATAGAGGATTTTTTTTAATTTTGATTAACATGCAGTAAAAAATGACGTTTTTTCCTCTATTCATGAACATTTGATAAATTTGAGTTATTTCTGAATAAAATATTGCATATATTTTTAGGATATTTATAAAATACAGAAATTACCGATTATTTAACAAAAAACAATTTGTGATTATCTTTTATAACAAAAAAGTTATGTCTTTCTTTCGAAAAAGAAATTACGGCCACAAATCTGAAATTTGAGCAAATATACAAAATTTCTACCTAATTTTACTCAAAAAGTAGCTCATGAAGGTCTATTTTTTATTACATATTTGATTTAATCAAGTAAAAAATAGCCTATATGCAAATTTTCACGAACTTGTAAATACAGGATCAAAACTGTATCGTATGCTATTTCAACTTCTCGATGCAATTTTGTGTTTGTTTGTCTTCTTTTTTCGTGCCCTGGTGTTGACTTCGGTTCCTTATTCTCATATATTCCATTTGTATTTGGCTTCCATATTTGTTTTATACTTCCAGCAGCGACCTGGAAGACTTTATTATTGAACATTGTGTAAAACGTTCTACAATTAGTATTTTTGATCACACTTGCATCATGATAATGAGACCGTGTAGGATACTTGAAGTGCGAATGACGCAATACCGTGTATATTGTATATGAATAACTATCTAATTAGAATTAAGACAGATGGTTTGTTAATAGATATTTGATCGACCATAGTAGATTGGAGTAGATCTGATAAAAACCTAATTTATGTGAAGTGTGAGTCAAAGACTGCATGCAGTTAATTTTTGCTCATTTTTTGTATTTTTGGCATCGAAAAAGTGTTGTCTTGGCACTTTACATATATACATGTAATGAGAACATATATTATATAGCGTTTTTTTCTATTTGAAAATTAAAGTTACATTACTTCCATTGACCAGTTTTAAGCTATAAGACTTGATTGTGTTTTCAGAGACGTATTTTTTGTTAATTGTGAATGATAAGAATTGCAACTAAATAGTTCAGGTGTTTGACATTTGAATTCTATATCTATATTAAGCCTTATGGAGGTAGATATCAGATTAGAAAGATTGATTGTTTGTTGATTGATTTAACGACAATAAGAAGTTTACTAAAGTTCACGAAAATAAATGTCTATGATTCAATATGCAACAATAAGCAGGTGGAAATTTGTAGTTGAATAAACCCCAAAAGAGGCTGTATTGGAGGAGTCAACAGCAAACACATCTCATACTAAGCGTGCATTGCCTGTCACATTGTAATGGCGTTATCATAAGGGTTAGCACATGAATTACATCAGCATGATCAGGTTAAAATCGATCGTACTCTGACAGTTTTTCATAATATGATATATCATTTACCCTTAACTTTATCTTTCACTGTGTTCAGTTTGTCTGGACTTGTCAATCCAAATCATATATACAAGTGAGAGGTTTAGCTAACTATAAAACCATTTTCTACAAATGGAAATGACTGTTTCCATTCAGTTATTTTCCATTCGTATGGTGTGTTTGCCGTTTTGATTTAGCCATTTGATAAGCTAGGGACTTGCCGTTTCAGTTGTCCTTAGAGCTAGATATTTTGGAATAATTTGAGGTTCATATATTAGAAGTATTGAAATATTTCCAGTATATTTTTTTCTATGAAGTTAAATATTTATGTTTTCCTATATTACACCTTTTTTGTATTTCTTTTCTTTCTGAAGTGATTTATTTCTTGTGGAGTTCTGTAATAATCATAAAATGTATTTCGATTTCCTGTCCATTAAAAATTCAATATTCCGATTCAAGTGCAAAAAAATAAATTTTAAATGCATAATGTAAAGACAATTAAACACATTTTGTTTAGTGACATCGATTATTATTCTATATAGAATTGTGACATTTAAAAAAATGCAAATTGAGGGACATAATTGCAAATTCCATTTAACAGTTGACAAGTTTACGTATTATTAATATAAATATATTTTATAATAAATGAAGAAAATCGAATAAATCAGAAATAATTGACAGCGATGTCTATGTATGATTTTTTACACAGGACATAAACCGATTATCGATATACAATTATCATTAGCCTTTATAGCAATTTTGTCTGGAATCAATCTGGAGTATTATGTATGCATATATTAATATAAACATACATTTGTTCTTGATATTAAGATCAAGTACTGGTGTTGTACTTACAGTGTAACAATAGAATTTTTTGAAAACAATTTCATGAGAAAACAAATAGTTTGTGAAATCATAAACAGTTTAATTGTGTGGATTGAAAAAGAGGATCATATTTGATATACCAAAAGTTAGGAAAGTTTTGACCAGAGTGTTTGATATTTTTGGATTAAAGTGCATATTCTTCTTGTCGTACGTGCATTGTTGAAAGGAATTAAACCGAGCGCATACTGACTGATTTTTTTTTATAATTTTCAAATTATGGAAATTACGGAAAAGGATCCAATAATATATTGATCTATTTCACAAATAATAATAGACATCATTAGTACAATTGTCACTCGTAAATTAATGTTTCAGTCTTATCAACGGTTGATTCCCACGCTGGTTAGAATAAAGTTACGAACGTCAAACTTTAACGTGCTTCTGATTCGATTGGTTGCTGGCTCGAGGGACTTTTGATTTTATGAAACATTCCAAAACCTTCATTAAAAGCTGCACCAAATTAGTAGACATACTTATAAGGTTGAGTTGGGGCAAACGTGGTGTCTCTTGTTATAATGGAAATTGATTAATCTGTTTGGTTGAGAGCGAATTTGACAAATTCAATCAAGATTTCGTTAAAGATCTTATTTAGATTAGTGAATCTGCCGACTAGCGTCTGCTTATTTTTTTTTCCTGAAAAAGCAAAACGCTAATTTGACGTACGTTTAGAGTTGAGATGTGTAATATGCAAGACTGAAATCATCGCAAAGAATTATCGGTGCCGTATTTCTTGTTCATCCAGTCTTATGAATTATCAGCTTATTAATAAATTCTAAGAAGTCATTTAGTCATTTTAAAGACAGAAATCAGGTATTTTTTCAATAAAATATTGATAAGTCTAGATCTAATACGACAGATCAAATAGTTGACAGTTAGGTTCGAGTTACTAATATCCGTATGGTTATTACCTAAACAGGTAGACATATTTGTAAAAATGACTAATGAGACGAAAAGAAAATGCCAAGTAAAGACTATCATATAAAAATATCTGTTGTCAAAAATAACAGAATCGCTTTGTTAAGTAATCTTAATAACATTAACAACTGAAAAAAGGTGTCGACCGCTAAATTGTCTAACAACAATGGAACGAAAGTTTACCATGAAATCTCCATTGAAGGAAAATGAACCAGCGCAGCCAAGAAAAACGTCATTTCTAGAAAAGCTTGTCACACGTTATAAATGCTGTCTTCTAAATTGGATCATACTGAAATTTTTTCAAAAAGGTAAGTCTGGGATTTTTTTCCGTCAAATAAATGTTACTTAGTGAGATATAAGACAAACGCAATGTTGTATAATGGATAACTATAAGTTGTTTAGTGCTTTCCTTTAAACTCTGATGAACGATTTGAATAAAAAAATAACTTATATTCTGCTTGATTTGGGGATAGATTTTGGCTACTTACTTTGCATCGCGTTGGTGCATGCATATTGCATCTGTATATCCCTTCAGTAAAGGCCTAAACAAAATACGTGCATTAGATATAAATAACCACTCCAACTACTGCATCAAACACTTACCTTTGTTACTTATTGCATGGAATATTATTCGTTCGTAGTTCGATAGATCGTGGACTCGATCTTCGGCCGGACTTTAACATTCCAACTACCAGTAGTTGTTCCCATGCTATTTAATCAAGCTTGCAGAATTTATTATAAACATTTATTTAGTTTTTAATGAATTGAATATATCTTATACAAAATGAATTAGCACTGTTGTTAAATGATTAAGATTCGAGCAACAAGTGCTATCTTCTTGTTCAATTGGATGCGAAATACATTAATAATTTAAAACTACATGCTCTGTACAGTTACGTAATCATGATAATATAAATATTGAAAATATCAGCTGAGTGTCATGATAAACTGAGAAATAAAAAAAGCAACTATTAAGATAAGATGCTAACAGGTATATTGTGTGATTTATTAGTTTGTCAACCTGATAGATTTAATTATGAACCTATGTACTAAAAGAAATAACCTTAAATTATGAATGCTTTCTTCATTTCAACTCAGTTTTGAGTCGTTTAATAGTTATTAAAACTTGAATTAAGTGTTCGAATAGTAGTTCGTTCTATAGTGATCTTTGGCTTGTTAACCCCAATGTTTTAGTTCGAATCTCGTTCTTGGCGATATGTTCGACTGCGGTCATAAATAACCTTCCCGGGAATTGGATTTGTGTTGTTTATTCTTTATTTTTATTTGTAGTGCTTTTATGGCTGTACGACGTTACTCCTTTGTCCACGACCTTGTCCGTTTTGTCTTCTACTTATGGTTTTGAATTGGCCTTTGGTATCAGATCTTTTTTTTTTCGACCAAAAGTTGCGAAACTAACAACAGTTAAGGCTTATAAATGACACTTTTGTTGGTTAATCTTTACGTGCAAGCCTTACCTTTAGTTTGCTTTACTTTTAGATAAAAGAAAAACATTTTGAAAATTAGGGTGATTTAAAAAAAAAATTAAAACAATGGTTTCAATAATACTCAGCGAGTATATAACTGCATGTAGGTGTAATGCATACAGTGTAAAACCAATACCCCACAAGCTACTTTGATTTTTTTTGGTGTACACCTTGGTCTTCATACGCATGGCACAGATTACTCACTGTAGAAGTGCGACTTGTATTCTTTGATAGTGGTACTAACGTACCTACAATGAAAGCATGTGGATTGATATAGGAATTCATTACTCTTTGATAGTATCTTTAAAAATAATTAATTGTACAATTGACTAAAGAAAAAATAGAAAATGAACCATTAAATTAGTTAATTGAATATTTGAAGCAATACCATTTGTAATTAACCAAGTATAATTTTCTATTTGTTTAACAGAGCATACATATCATAATGATGTGTATTGCTGTCCTTTTAAGTAGTGTCAAAGGATTCAGGACATATTAAAATCAATAATTATAATCAATATTTTGTCAGATACTTCCATTTATACGACTTATTGAATATAATAACTACACTTTAACGAATGTATTTAAGAATTGACTTCACGTAACATATTGACTGTCACAATCGAAAATTAGCACTCGTAGTTGGCATCGAACAGTACTGAAATATTTATTATTGCATTTATGAAATTAAAATTAATTGCAGATGTTTTGAAAAGCATTAACATGATTAATGATAAATCAATGCATACGATTTTCTAGATACCTTTAAATAACAAAAGGATAAAGTTTCGGTGATATACATTTTGTACGTAAAAGCAAGGAGAGAGACTAGTCCCATACAAAATTATGGGTTTTTGTTTTGAGGACTTGACGTCATATATATTTCGATATTTGTATGATGTATCTCATACCTGATTACCGGTAATTGACTTTGCAGACGCAACAGTTTACCCAGATCAGAATCTGCTGTACAGCAATATCTTTAGTTTTAGGACCTGATGTCATTTTCTATATGATATTTTTATGAGATATATCGAACCCTACTACTAGCTTTCGGTTATACAGATGCAATAGATAACACCAATCTGAATCTGATGTACAGCAATATATATTGCATTGTAATGTCAATTGAAAGAATTGACAATAACATCTGCTATTCACGAAAGCAAAGCATATGTTTTTAGTGCCAACCTGTTGAATCTGCCGTAATGATATCTGGTAATAGGTTGTCTATGTGGTGGTTAATGTGTACGTATTACCAATCATTATCATCTTATATATGTTTGTTTGCAATTATCTCGTAATGTTATAAAATCTGAACTTCTGGTAACCCTCTTCAAATTGCTTTATGCACATCGTAATACACAATAACAAAATCGTTCATGTTCAGATTCACTAATTGCAAAACGCAATCTGTTCAGGTTAAGCGAACAACACCAAAGTTTCCAAATACAATACAGATATTTATCGTGGTGACATTTGTTTCTTAGACTAGCATTATGTATAAACAACAACTGAGTTTCTTTGCGTTAAACTTTCGATTTTAGTTTCACCCAAAGAGAGAACAATTATATATGAAATTATGTTCCTTCAAACATACATGTATGAGTGAAACAATTTCTGAATGTCTTAAAAATGTATTGTATATTGCATACTGTAAGTGCAGATTTACGCGCACTCGGCATACTTCCTAAAATAAGGGGTGAATATCTATTTTAGCATAGAATACGACAGGAAAAAAATTGCCTAGATCAGGTTGAGAAAATGTTTAGGGTCGCACACCTCAAATCATGGATCTGAGCTTATACAACTCGATTTATAATAAATATATCGACTATACAACCTTAACGTGCTTTGCAAACCATCTGCTTAAACACTTCAGCTATAGATCAAAATAATCTGTGAACAACAAAAGCAATTGATATTGTATTAGAACAACAGATTTCACTTGTTGAAGCACACTTGTTACACGTTTAATGTATTGATCCTACATCGATAATCACCCACTTCACCTTTTGTGTTGCTGTTGTCATCCGGCTAATCAGTATCACTCACATATGTCAGTAGGGTAACCAAGCAAAAATTCTCAGAGCGAGGGGGAAATCTCATTGACTATATCCGTAATTACATCGAGGACAGTTAAACTCATACTTTATTCTGGTATCAAAAGGTTATTTTAAGGTTGGATAGTCTAGCCAATATAGCCATGAAAGTTATTGTTATAAATTACTAGTGCTATACATAAGACACACAAAAAATTTGACAAAAGTGCATGGTGCAATTTTTTTAATGATAAAAAATGTTCAAAAGAAATGATAGAGAAATTAATTGTGGTCTGTGGCCAAATGGCACACTTCCGGTTTTTGAAACTAATTAAGGATCCGGACTTGGAAAAAACATGATAAATACTCAATAACTCAAATATGAAATTTTGAATCATCACCAAAAAGTACAGATCATGTGACCATCATAAGAAACAACTATATTAAGTTTCATGAAATTTGGATAAGTCGTTCTCAAGTTACGGTGCCACATGTTTACGCTGGACAGACAGACGGACACCTGACATTTGTATACCTTTATACGTCCCGTCTTTGACAGACGTATAAAAAGCAGTACTAAGCGTGCATGTTACGCTAGAAACATATTCAAAGAATAAAGTTTTATAAATTCTTAATGTCATATCCAATATTTATCAAAACCTAAAGGGGAGTTACATGTATCTTACTTCCTATATTTTTTCATGGATGTCAATACACCTAATCGCTATTTATTCCATACCGGATAAATTCTAAAATTACACAACTTTTTCATCCAGTTGAAGCTATCTGGGGGCCGTTGAAACAATTCACCATGCATAATACTTTTTAATGAGACCCGTTTTACTTATTGTAAATACTTTAAACAAAATAATTTTTTACTTCAATTTTAATTTCGAAAAAAAGTGGATCATACTCTATTAATTAAAGTTTCTTGATGATCGCTTTCTAAAGTTTTTCCTCCCTCAGCTCTCTACTAAAAAACCTTTATTTTCGGCCGCATGACCCGAACAGGAAGTTGTACATACAATGTATGACTATTTTTCCCAGATTTGACTAAATAGCGATAATTAAATAAGGTGTAATTTCCGGGATTGTTGAAAACTTGCATATTCATCACTATCTGATTTTGTGGTTTTAACGATCCAGACAGACAAATAGCAATAAGATGTTTAGGAAAACATGACCTAAAACCTCCTTCATATAAGACAAAAAACATGGGAACTCATACTGAATGGTCAAATGTGTACAATATGAAAATTTGAGTTAAGATGGTAAAATCACAAATCAGCCGTTAATGTAAATGGACCATAAGTATGACTCACCATTGAGCAAATTTAAAGGGAAATGACGGGGAAGGGGCAAATTAGCGTTCAAGGGGAGCAAATGCTGTTTAAATTGGTAAGCGGGTTTTAAATATAGAGGGAAAGTGGAGTCATCTTTTTAGACTTTAGTTACATGTAAATATAACTTATGTAGACTTACCTTCTAATTCTATAGACTTTTAAAAAAACACACACACAACTCGGAACTATTTCTAATTCACTTGCACTACTGATATGCAAACCTAAAAACAAAAAGGAAAATATCTTAAAATAGTGATTGAAAGATTCATAACACTTTGAAAGGATAATTCAGACACGTGTTACACGGGGAGCATGTTTGTTTACAAATAATAATGTCACGTGATCGCGCACTGACCTCGCATGCTGCATCGCCATTACAATTCACTAATACATGTACATAACCATTTTCATGCAAACATGCAACGTGAATGTGATTGGTTATCAAATAATACGAAAATAATGCATGAACCGTTGAAGAAGAAATTATTTCATCAAATAGATTGGATTTTCACTTTCGACACGAATAGGTCGAGTTGACATTCCTGTCATCGGAGATAGTATTGAGATAAATGGGATAAAACGGACCGCCAAAAAGGTCTAGAGAAGCACATCAGTAGAACCTTAACATAAATAAGTAATACTTACCAAAATTTCTCTAATTGATAACCTATAGAACTGAAATTTCACAAAAATACCGGTAAATAATTTTGCTGATTGATATGATCCTGGTTAAGTTGGCGCGAAATAAATATTCTTACTCCTATTGCTTCATGTAAAAATTTTTTTATAAAATTGAATTCGACTACAGTTCAGCATAAAAAAAACGTGAATATGCAAAAGCCAGGTAGTATGTTAATGATAAAGTGTGTATAAGTTTTCTTAAACGAAGTTACCCGTATAATTACCAAGAATTACATTTGAGCGCAAAGTTCTGTATGTGGTTTGGTTGGTTTATGTAACATTTATAATTTAGACTGGGATCCTGGCTAATCTTGACCTTATGACGCGCAGCTAGATTGGACCGGATCCCAGGCTTATGTAACATCGTAAAACTCAGGGTAACGGAATTTTTTGCGTTGCTATAAGATCATTGAGGCCATCTATTTTTATTGCGGGTTCCACATATTTAAATCGGAATTATAAAAAAAATGGAATGTTGTGAGCAGAATCAAAACAGAAATGATGAATACTGCAACATTTCCAGCAAAATATAAATAGGATGGAGGATCTGTGTACTCACATTATTTGTAAAACTCTCCTTATTCATGTGAAGCGTGTGCTTTACATCGAGGCTTATTCTTTACATCGAGGCTTATTATGCTAATCATCGACGCCACAGTACTTCAACCAATCAGACAATGTTTATTTGGGGCATTCGATCGATTTTAACTCAGATTTTGGAATATTTCAATCGAAATTATAGAAAAATGGAATGTTGTTAGTCAGATAAAATAGAAAATGGTGAATACTTTTAGCTAAAGATAATTTGGATGGGGGTTCTGTGTATTCACATTATTTGCACAACTCTCCTTACTGATGCCATATTTTGGAATTTCCGTGACCTAAATGGTTCGCGAAAATTAATATTTTTATATATAGTATAGTAAAAATATAAATTTAACATGTTTTATTAAAAATGTCTTACCATCAATTAAACTCAATAAAGCAGGTGAGGCGACATGCTGTTGACACCAGCTTGTGCAATTCAGCTAGAAAGTAACGTTTTGGAAAGGACTAAATTAATTTATGATGTACAAAGATGCGTTTACAACGGAAACGTATTTTTTTGACACAGTTGTAATAAGTTTGATAATAATTTTGATAGATATTCAGTTCTTTCTATTCGAAAGTCAATTTACAGCTTCGATTGTTTTAAAAATTAACTGACCAATAATTATACTTAATACAATTCCCTTTCTTATTTCATATGTTTACTGAAAACTGTTATGATACCGAATGCTGCAGTATACTGAAGCATGGCTGGAGAAAACACGTTGTTAGGGTATTTTCAATATTTGGTCAATATACTCATTTCCATTTTTGTATTGCTCAAGTTGTCTGGAAAGTCATTCCTATTAACACATTGCCATTAGTGTAATCAAGCTAAAACTGCAATGAAGAATACAACTTCCTTTAAAAAATGCAGTTATTACTTTCATATACAATTATTCCGCTGTTAAAAGGTTACTGTTAAGTTTAATATTCTAGCCATGAAAGTTTCCGGCATACATAGCAGTTAAAGATGTTTATCTGAAACTGTCGCACATTTATTAAATGGAGCAGGTAATGTAACACATGTTCAATAAACATTATTTATATTAATGTCATTCATTCCAATGAATGGATTTTTTTATGTTTATCATTTCAATTTGGTGTCTACAATCTTATTAATTACACGAACAAAATGAACGTTATGTTCATTATCTTTGTTCTCGCATTGATAGTTAAAACTGACAATTATAAATTAAATAGGCTCCATGGTGCTTTTTAAGACTCAATCTGATTATTTCCATGAATGCTTATTCATTTATATATTGAAGATGTTACTATTTATTTCTCTTAAGGATGTCTGCTGGTCATGTTTTTGAATTCTTGTCATATTTTCGATTTTCTCAGGTTTTATCCATCCAAATGTATTAAAAAAAAAATTACACGACACCCCACTTTTGTCTTCATAAATCTGTTCAATAGATCATTTAAGATTTAGTGATCCGGCGGCATGAAATCCTTGTTATTCTTTCTTGGTTTTAAGGGTAAAAAACAATTCCAATGTTAACAAATAGTAAAGTCTGAAGAAAACCCTTTTCCCGCCATTTTCTAAATGTCTCGTATTTTGAAAACTACACACGAGACTAATGATTTTATTACTTTATTTTGTTTAAATATCAAAGTTGTTTTCATTTTAAGCAACCACATGAAATCCTTGTTATTTTAAATTAGAGCAGCAGACATCCTTAAACCAGAGCACAAAAGATACACACGTGACAAGCTTGTTTTCTTCTTTAACATTTACTATTACTACTAGAATATTTGTGTTTGTGAATTAACTCGTTGCTAATTTTGCATATCCCCCTGTTTTAAATGCTTTTAAGGGTATATTTAACAAACAACAGTCAATAAATCGTAAAAGGTATGTACTTTTATGAATTCATACAATTGTTATTCCTTATTTTATATCTTCGTGGCCTTAATTTCAAAGAAAACAAAACAATTCGCGTTAACAGTATTATCAAACAGTTATTGTTATTTAATGGACTAACTGATCGTAAATGGAATATTTGTATTCGATGTACTTTAGCAAAAATGAACATTGTTTTCGTATTTAACAACTGTAGCCGCTATAATTACATAACAAATCTGACTGCAGTCGTAATGTCATAAAGAACAGTTTTTTGCTGCATAAAATACGATATGCATTAATTATATAATCCATGTTCGGCATGCCATTGTCGCTGTTTGTATTTGTTTGTTCATAAATTTCTATTGATTTTTCTCCGTCCATATCTCCAGTCATTATTTATGAGACAAATACTATTAAATTATGGTCTCAGGCTCTTTGGAGTCATATTTACTTTATTATAATCCCAAAATTAGATTACAAGAAAATACGATAAATAGAAATCAGTGTTGCAGAATCTGGGTTTATTGTATGAAGTACTTGATTGACCTGTCAAGGTAAACTGTTGAAGTGAGTTCAAATAACACTCACTAGGAAAATATGGACAACGCGAATCATTTGCCTTGAAGTAGTATACTTATAAGCAAGTAAACTCATCATAGATACCAGGATTACATTTTGTGTTAACGCCAGACCCGCGTTTCGTCTACAAAAGACTCATCAGCGACGCTCGAATCCAAAGAAGTAAAAAAGGCCAAATAAAGTACGAAGTTCAAGAGCATTGAGGACAAAAATTCCTCAAAGTTTTACCAAAAACAGTTAAAGGCAATCTATGACTGAAGTAGAAAAGCCTTAGTTTTGTCAAAAATATGGTAAACAGTTAATTTATAGATATGACCATATCAATGATAATTCATGTTAGCACATAAGTGCTATCGCTGTGCTACTGGGCTTGTGATGCCTGGTGGAATTAAAACTCCACAAGCAGTGCCATTGACCCAGTGATTGTAAATAAGTATTACATTCTGATATGTTCATCTGTTGATGCTGTTGACCGACAAATTTTCAATGCATGTATGTATTCATATGAAATATAATTATGGAATTGATTTCACATGACACTCGGTACCGTTAAGTAGACAAGGGGATTCAAAATTGGTCACGCCAAACCTCCACATCCGAGGTTAAATTCATTATAAAATGGATACTGTCCGATTGACATTGGGGATGTGCATATACACACAAGTTTTATATTCTATACTAGTATAACATACAAACAATTAAATTTCATTGACCTTTCTCATTAAACACAATTATATATATGTATATCAATATTTATAATCTGCAAACGACATTTTACATTAAAATCCAATTCGGTAAAAATAAGGCTCTAGCGATATATAACTTACAGGCGGAATTATATAATCTGACTATATCGAAGTGTAAAGTTGATATAATCATTCAAATGATTTATATGCTAGTCTGATAAAACAAACAATTTGTGCATTTATTGAGAGTTTACAAACAATAAAACCTGAAACAAGTCAGGAATATGATAGTTGTTATCCATTCGTTTGATGTGTGTTATCATTTTATTTTGCCATTTGTTTAGGGACTTTCCGGATTTTCCTTTCAAAGTTCATTGTTTTTGTGATTTTACATTTTTGCACGTATTGGCAAAGTTCAAATATTGTTATTGTGACATGTATTTTTATTTAACACCAATATGTATATATGTAACAGGAACCTTCTTGGCGAAAATATTGCGTTGTAACAAAAAATAAATTGATTTACTACAGATTATCTCCTTAAGATGGATTAAAATTTAAAAACTTACATTTAGGTTTTATTTTGTTTCTTTTGTGTTTTTGTTTGGCAGTTACATATTGACTACAGTATTCTATCTATCTATCGTCAAATTTTTCCTGTCAAGTAATCAAGTAAAATCAAATTTACAATTTCCTAAAAGATTTAAAGTCTATAGGGAAAGAAAGCCTTATTCTAACAGGAAAATTAAATAGTCTTGTTTTTGCAGTAAATCACTAATACAATATGATTTCAATAAATTGATTTGCGGTGTTTTACATTAATAACATAATTCCATTTACATATCTGATTACAACACAAATGTACATTCACAGTCGAAATGAAGTTGGGTTGTCGTCGTGACAACTGAATCACAAAACAATGCTTTAACTGTGTAAAAAGAGAAATATAAAAAATACCGAACTCTAAAATATAAAAACGTAATACTTAGTATTTGTTGTATTTCTTTTTGGCCACTGTGCTGTCCATATTTTTTGGACCAAAGATTTTCTGAATGTCTGTGGTATACTGTCAATTTTTTCTTTCCTTTTTAACGAAATTTACCTCTAGTTATTTACAATAATTCTAGAATGTTGAAGAAGTCAAATGATTTGAATTTATTTTCAAATTGAAAATTCATTTTCAAATTAAAATAAATGCGTTAGCAAGAAAAATATCATCAATACCAAACTCCAACAAAAATTCAAAACGTAGAGTCCCTTATCAAATGGCAAAATCAAAATCTTTATACACATCATAAGGAGGGGAACCAGCAGCCAACGTAAGTTCTAGATTCTGTTGTTAATCTTTTTGGCAACAGTATTTTCTATTTTCATTGGACCAATGATTTTTAGATTGTCCTGTTTTAATGTAATTTATTTGTCTTCCATTTTTAGCGAATTGTAACTCTAGTTATTTACAAGAATTCTAGAATGTTGAAAAAATTAGAGATTTCTATTTAAGAAAAAATAAAACAAATATGTTAACAAAAGTTTTTTCATCTTTTGGCTTTGTAAACTTTTTTTTTCATCTTCTGGCGTAGTAAACTTAAACCAAACTAAAAGGGAATCAATAATCATAGCATAAACCCCTTACACTAATGTAAAAAGTATAAAACTAATGCCATAAGGGATGTGATATTAAACTTAAATTAAAAAAAAAGATGTTTGTGATCACAATTTTAATAATAATGACACAAATCGTTTTCAAATTTATAAGGCTTCCCGAATTAATAAATTAAAAAAAAATAGTAACATAAAATAGTCTTCGAGATTTTTTGCCTGTATACATCGATATTTAAGTTTTCCATTTAGAATCTACCGCCATCTGAAGTTAAAGATTCCATGAGCCTCCGTCAAATCTAGCTACGACATTTTGACGAAAAGTAAACAATTTGTTTTCATAACAATTTTTTAATTACACTTCTAACTATTTTGATGAGAACATTTCATGGTTTTTCATGTAACTGCTTAAGCCGAACAACATCTTCTGTACGTAAAACTACATTTTGAAAATATACAAAGCATGTCCCCATAATGATTGATATATTTTAAACCATGTTCATATTTGATCTTAAATGATACGAACTCATACTTGTCAATTTTGAAAGCACTAGCTTAGTTCAAATGAAGCAATTTTTGGGTTTCCCTTCATCTAGTTGCCGTCCATTGAACGCGACAAGAATTGATGAGAATTTTTAGCACTGGCAGCTTATGTATTGGGTTTCAAACAAAACTGACGAGTAATAGGTTGTCTAATTGCTCATGGTACATCAGTATTTTGGAGTTTTTATTTTCAATTCTAAAGGCCAGCATTTAAGACAATTAATATATTTTTTAAAGTTAATAATTTAGAAAGCTTAATTTATTTGCATTTTTCACTACATATTGAAGGTAACTAGTATAGCCATGCTGAGGCTAGAGCACTATTGACTTTTGATTGAACAGAATACTATATAAACGTTTATAAAAAAGGCTCTAAACATTAGCTCTCATATCAATGTATTAAACAGTGTTAATGATTTTGTAATAATGTATCTATGAATAGATGATGCAAAGTTGACACCTTATTGTAAAACAATATTTTTTACAAGAACAAACAATCCCCAGTCAAGTTTATATATTGATAATACCATGTTATAAAATTAACTTTTTTTAAACGTACTCTATGGGGCTTTATTGTTTTGAAGTGGAAAACCCGAGTGTTTTGTTTATCTCTTGATGCCACTAAGTATGTTACTCGGTATTTGATGTGTTGTTCACACCAATGTTTTACTTTGTGGAAAACCAGTAATGTAATATAGTATTTTATCCATAATATATAGATTTGTTTATGCATACTGCATTATTTATTCTAACATGTCAGATAATAGTATAAATCATCGTTATACACTTGATTTTTTATATGTATGACAATGCGTTTTTGGATTTGAGCTAAATATTTGACCACTTTTTTTCTAAATTGAATGTTGACAATAGGCCGTTAAGTTCATGACATGGTATGCTATAGAGTCCTGGAAAAATCAAAAATCAAACTTAATTAACCAATGGAACGAGAGAATAAATGCCTCATAGACGACGGACTAGGTTGAATAAGGTGATAAACTCGATGTCTATTAAAAGCCTTTAAGGAACATTGAAAATCCCTTACAATGGAGCCATTGGTAACCTGTTGCAAGATGAACTGTCTGCTCTATGTCAAATCTATATTTGTCAGTAGAAGTATTACTTAGAACCCTTAACCCAGGTTGTAGCTTTGAAAACCTCTGAGATAAATGAAATTTACAATTTCCTTAAAAGATTTAATGTTTACAGGGAAAGAAAGCTTAATTCTAACTTTAAAATTATATTGTCTTGTTTTTGCAGTAAATCAATTATACAATATGATTTCAATAAATTGATTTGCAGTGTTTAACATAAATTACATAATTTCATTAACATATATGATTACAAAACAAACTTACATTCACAGTTGAAAATGAAGTTCGGTTGTCGTCGTGACAACTTTATCTCAAAGCAGTGTAAATAAACAAATAACAAAACGAACACCAAGAAAAATTCAAAACGGAAATGAAATTTGGAAAGTCTCTTATCAAATTGCTATCTCAAAAACGTTTTAAAACCATAATAATCACAAAATTTATTTGAATAATGATGACACCAATCGTTTTCAATAAGGTTTCCCGATCTGCCAAAATTTTAAACAAATGGCATTAAATGGCCTGCGAGTAATTCTGACTGTTTCTCTCGAGTTTTTGGGGTGTCCCCTTGGCATCTCCCCTTTTCTGAAGTTTACGATTACATGAACCACTATAAATCTGGATACCGAACAATTTAGACGAAAAGTAAATATTTAAAAAAAAATGTATTATTAAACATATTTTGAAATGTATATATTTTATTGCATAACACGTAACTGCGTGCTTAAGTCAAACAACATCTTCTTTACGTTAAACTACATTTCAAAATGTACAAAACATGTCCTCCAAATAAGTGATCCATTTTTAACCATACTGATGCACATTCATACTTGTCCATTTTGAAAGCACTAGCTTAGTTCAAATGATGCAATTTTGGTTTTTCCTACGTCTAATTGTAGTTCATTGAACGTGGGACGAATTGACGAGAATTTTTAGCACTGATAGCTTAAGTTTGTGGTTTCAAGCAAAACTGACGAGTAATAAATTGTATAAGTTCTCATGGTACATCAGTATGTTGATATTTTTATATTTAATTTTACAAGATAGCATATTTTTAAAACTTAACTTTAATATAATTAAGAAGGCCTTATATTTTTGCATTATTCACTACATATTGAAGGTAACAATTCTTGCCTTCAAATTGCCAAAGTAATATTGAATTATGATTTAACAGAATACTATATAAATGTCTATTAATAAACTCATTACAGATTCCAGGATTCACATTTGTATTTACGTCAGACGCGCGTTTTGTCTACACAAGACTCATCAGTGACGCTCGAATCCAAAAAAGTTAAAAAAAAAAAAAAAAAAAAAAAAAAAGCCAAAGAAAGTACGAAGTTGAAGAGCATTGATGAAGAAAATTCCTAAACGTTTTGCCAAATACAGCTATGGCAATCTATGCCTGAGGTAGAAAAGCCTTAGTAATTAAAAAAAATCAACCTTTTTGTAAACAGTTAATTTATATATATGGCTATATCAATGATAATAAAAGGCTTTAAACATATAAAAATTTGGAATGGAAATTGGATATGTGTAAAAGAGACAACAACCCGACCATAGAACAGACAACAACCCGACCATAGAGCAGACAACAGCAGAAGGTCACCAACATTTCTTCAATGCAGCGAGAAATGCCCGCACCCGGAGGCGTCATTCAGCGGGCCCCTCAACAAATATATATACTAGTTCAGTGATAAAGAACGCCAAAATCAAAATTGTACACAAGAAACTAAAATTATAAATATGTATATTAGTTTCTTGCGTACAATTTGGAAATTAGTATGGCGTTCATTATCACTGAACTAGTATATATTTGTTTAGGGGCCAGCTAAAGGACGCCTCCGGGTGCTGGAATTTCTCGCTACATTGAAGACCTGTTGGTGACCTTCTGCTGTTGTTTTTTTATTTGGTCGGGTTGTTGTCTCTTTGACACATTCCCCATTTCCATTCTCAATTTTATATTAATGTATTAAACAGTGTATATAATTTTGTGACAATATACCTGTGAATATTTGATGCAGATTTGACACCTAATTTGAAACGATATTTGTAACCCGGATTTGTTTTCTCTCAATCGATATACGACTTTATTTACAAAAGGACAAACAATTCCAGGTCAAGTTTTTTATATAGATAATACTATGTTATTAGGTTAACTTCTATTAAAGCTACTCAATGGGTCCTTAATTTTTACAAGTGAGTAAACCTAAGTATTTTGTTTATCTCTTGACGCCACTAAGTATGTTACTTGATATTATATGTGTTGTTCACACCAATGTTTTGCTTTGTGGAAAACCAGTAATATAATATAATATTTTATCCACAATATATAGATTTGTTAATGCATATTGCATTATTTATTCTAACATGTCAGATAATAGTATAAATCATAGTTATACACTTGATTTTTGAACATGTATTACAATGCGTTTTGGATTTGAACTATAACTATTTGGAAATTATTTTGTAGATGAGTGTTGTGGTCAACTGTTTTGACAATAAGTCGTAATTTACATAACAATGTAAACCATGAAATGTCAAAATCAAACGTTATTAACCAACGTATTAAGTAAAAAAAATGTCATTTAGGTGTGAAGTTAGGTAATAAACTCGAAATCTTATGCCTTTTGTGTTCTCTAGTTGAAGATACTTGCAAAAACCCCCATAATAAATCCATAGATAGCCTGTTTCAAAATAAACAGTCTGCCCTATGCTATATTTTTTCCAGTCGAAGACTTACTAAGAACCGTAAAAACAGGGTGCACTACTTTGAAAAAAACACTGATAAACCTAGATTTTAAAAAATGTCACGCCCTAAATTTTTCAGCCAAATTTTTCACTGAACATTTACCAAATATCAAGGTATAAATCAAGTAAGCTTCATTTAAAGCGATTAATAATTGTCATCGTACAAAATTTAAATGGACCTTTCAAAGTAAATTCGGTAGGTCGGATCAGGAGTTACCAATGACCACACACCTATCCTCTTTATTCATTTTATTCCTGTGTCATTGTATCGACGTACCTTTTAGCTAACGCCACACATCAAACCGAACGAGGCGGCATAATTATAAATTACGTGCAGTCAAATCGAAGTCCATCAGGATAAATTGTCGAAAAAGCTATGTAAAGACCCAACTGCAAAGGTACTTTACATGTACCTATAGTTGTTAGCGTCACAGCTGTTTTCCCCTTCTGAATATTATTCCACACCTCTACCTTTACGCAGCAATTTAGTTGATACCTGTATGTTTTACACAAATTCTACATTTTTAATGTTTTTGTTTTATAGGTTTAATCGAAACTTTTTGGTCTTTTCTAATTCAAGTAAACCCTGCGATAAACATTTATGTTTCGAATTCAATTCGCTACAATGAAAATCCATTTAACGTTTTGAGAGCATTCCAGGATTTTTCGAATCGTTTTATGGATGTACTGGCAACTGGAAGAGTATCCACTGACCGTATTCTTCTTATAGAAAGATGAATGCCTTTAATTGAAAAGCCTTAGAACTTTATTTCAAAACTGTGGTATAATTATAGCTAGTAAAGCCAATTAAATCTCATCAGAACCATCTCAATTGCAGTTGAGAATAAATGCACACTCATCATATATGCAATATGCAAGTATGGTACATGCATGCTGAAGTTAAGAACTTTGGAACTAACTTGTTCTTGGCATTTCAATTTTAACTAATCAAGTGTTTAGTGTCTTATTTTGTGCACAACAGGGCAAGGCTGTAAGACATACATAATTAAAATGTAGTTGAAACTATAATTGGTTATCTTTCATGAGCAGTTAACGACTTGCTGTGACAAAAGTAGTACGATTTACGGCAATGTTATGTGTTCCGGCATTTATGTAAGCCTTCGAGACAAAATTTACATTTTTATAGCTTTCCATAGATAGATGACATTAAAGAAGGAAATTAGTCTACATCAGTAACAAGATATTTTCCTACCACCAATAATAGTCATATCATAAATTAAGATTGCATTAAACTATTATGAGTTTGTCGTAAATGGATACTGTTGAATATAAAGGATAAAATATGGGCTCAATTAAGGCATCTTCGTTTATCGATAATATAACCATTTGCTTCTTTTTGCATATTATTGTGTTTTATCCATAATTGATATTACAGAAGTGAGATGGTAAAGTCAATTGAACGATATCTAATGCAAGAAATTAACGCTGTCATATTTTGATATTTGAGGAAGTTTAAATTGAAATAAAGTCACTTAAATGCAATAAGTCCCTTAACTTTATAAGAAAACTGATACAATATACATGTAAGTGTTTAACCTAGCAATCTACAATATGTAAGCATCAAAATGTCACCAGTACAGTACGAACCAATATTTATAGTTAGATATAACTGGACGCCTGGTTATTGATGAACTTGTGCGAAAAAAATCCACGTTTAAAATTGTGTGTGGATCAACTTGTTTTCTATTTGCAAATAAAAACAAATAGTTTGTGATTGAAACCCATTTACATAAAATTATTTGAACTGTTCATCGCCGAATTTATACATGCAAAGGATTGGGCTGCGTTAACCATTTATTCACAAGGGAACAAAAAATTATGTTGATAAGTAATTATTAACGGGAACACAGCCGTGTAATTGATGAACGTAAATGAGAAAGACAACAAATGCCAAGCATAATCAAGCCACACATCCGTCCGAAAGTATTTGCTAAAAAATACATATACAAATAATGGTGAAAGATATCTAGTTCGAGGAAACGTTATACTTGTCAAGTTCAAATTCGTGCAAATGTATTTCTCCCTTAGTTAGGTATCGGGATTATTTATTTTAATATTCCGGACAAAGACTGTGAACGGTTATTACTTATGACGAAGTTTCGATTGAATAATTTACTGTTTATAACTATTATTTGAACAATTTTTTCATCTTTATGTTGTGTATGTCTATCATTTAAACAATGAAAAAGACAAATTATATAAAAGAAATCAGGAGCCTGTAATAAAGTGGTTGTCGTTTGTTACATATTTATTTTTCGTTCATTTTTTTTACATAAATAATGCCGTTAGTTTTCTCGTTTGAATTGTTAACATGGTCTTATCGGGGCCTTTTATAGCTGACTATATGCGGTATGGGCTTTGCTCATTGTTGAAGGCCTTACTGGGACCTATAATTGTTAATGTTTGTGTCATTCTGGTCTTTTGTGGATAGTTGGTTGTCTCATTGGCCATCATATCATCTTCTTTTTTTATAAATTGTATAAAAGAAAAGTATTAGAACAACCAAAAACGCCTAAAGTTATAACACAGTTGGTTGTGTTATAATTTTGTAACTTTGGTTTCATGCAGAATATAAATGGTGTATATATACGCCACTGGTCTTAAGATATTTAAAGTATTAAACTATCAATCGTTCTGTGCTTGCAGTCAACATTTGAAAGTACACGCAGAAAAAAGTAAAAACACAAAAATACTAAACTCCGAGGAAAATTCAAAAAGGAAAGTCCAAAATCAAAAGGCAAAATCAAAAGTCCAAACACATCAAACGAATGGATAACAATTGTCATATTCCTGACTTGGTACAGGCATTTTCTAATGTAGAAACTGGTGGATTGAACCTGGTTTTATAGCTAGCTAAACCTCTCACTTGTATGACAATCGCATCAAGTTTCATTACATTGTCAACGATGCGTGAACAAAACAGACATACTCTAAGTGCATCTAATATCAATTGTGACCTAATCAAACAAGTTCTTACATTTTCGGTCAAATAGCGTTAAAACTTGCAATTATTGACAGGAAACTCTCCATTATCTAAATGTAAAATATTTACGGATGGTTACTGTCTAACGGCTGAAATGGACTATCCGTCAATTTCTGACTTTCCGATGGAAACATTCATGGACACATTTATGATGGAAGCTTTGTTTTCGTTAACAAACCGGAAGTAAACCTGTCAATTTTAGATGGACATCACCACGATACCATATAAATATATGTATTCTACAGCGTGCTTCCAGCTACTTCACGGATATGGAATTAGAAGAATGAAAGTTGATAGAAATTTTCGGATCAAATATAACTATTCTTCCATTTTTATTCGAGTAATTTTATCAGAAATCACCGGAAGTCAATATAGGTTACAACTCTGTAGTGGAACATTGATTGTTTATATACATTTGTTTGACAGAATGTTTGGCCTACTGGAAAAAATCGTTCTTTGAACGAAGGAAATTTTGACCTACATGAGAATTCATTCACACTTAAATTTAAGATAATGAGGGTAAACATAATTAGTTAAACGATAAATGAGTTGTATACTGGGAGTTGTTTTTGTGCAATCAAATGGTCTGTCAATCATTGCCATGAAGTTTTCTATTTTCTCTTTTCTAAATTTGTCTTTGTTCCAGTATACCGATCTTCATGTGATTTAATCCTACGAGAAATTACCCTTTGAGTTTTAAAATTAGAAAAGCCACTCATGACATATCATAAAGTTTCATAATTCTTTTAATGACAATTTATTGAGGAATATATTCAACAAATAAACAATATAATATAAGGCAGGTGCTATATGATGAGATCCTGAGGTTATTGGTAGTATGTCGCATTTTTTTCGTACGTGTTACAAGGTTGGAATATCTGAATGTCTGTTCCGTTCTTTGAACAAAGAGTTACAAATGGTTAATATTAAATCATCCCTTTGTAAATTTTACGGACGTCATTACGAGTTTGTTGACCGTTGAGGAATAACCGTTTCACTGATTATATCGGATATGTTCCTTATTTCGTAACTACCATACCCTTCCATATTTACGAATGTGACCTACCTAGTTAGACTATTTACTGGATTTGTAATAACATAAGCAACACGATCCCCTTACCCTACCGAATGACCTGAGATCACCCAATGTTTTGGTGGGGTTCGTGTTGCTTAGTCTTTAGTTTTCTATGTTGCGCCTTGAGTACTATTATTTGTCTGTTTGTTTGTTTATTTTTAGCCATGGCGTTGTCAGTTTATTTTCAATCTATGAGTATCTGGTATCTTTCGTTCCTCATTTTAAGGTGAATTAAACATCGTTTTTATGATGGTTAGATATGTACAATATATTCTACTGTCTGTTTTTTCATATTGCTTATTTGTTCATGTTATGCACTGTTTCAATTTAATACGTGATACATTTAAAATTTATCTGACAAAATTGAAATCAAAGTGAAGTCAACTTTTAAAAAATCGATATAATTAATTTACTTTAAAGTCCTTTTATTGTATAATGCATCAGTATAGGTGAAATTATTTTTTCATTAAAATTCACAAGTACTGTCATGAAAATTACTGTAACAATATATAATAATAGGATAGGAATAAGGAAATGGTCGTTAGACACATTAATTATTTACAACTTCGTAAGATGAATATAGATTTTGTATTAAATGAAAACTGAAATGAAAATATATTTTTAAAATTTAAAAAAAGAAAATAGTAGACAGCTTTTATTTTATTTTATTTCTATTAAAATGTAAATGTTCAGAATAATTAGAAAACATAGGTGAAACAATCATTGGCTGATATATTGAAAATCTCAAAAACTGAAATAATACTAGATTGTAACTTATGAATGACACAAATGACTGTTTAACTTGTCAAATAGGGTATACAAGAATGATGTATAAATAAAGTAACAAAAATTCCAAACTCTAAACAAAGTTCAACGATGAAACAGAACTCATGTAGCTGCTGAGGAACAGACAGTTGACATTTGAAAATTGAAAAGTTTGTCATAATCTAGATTTTTTAATTATGCAATGAAAACAGTAGTATATAGCGTTAAAAAATACTTCATGTTTTTCACTGGATTAGCTTTTCAAGAGTCATTATTGACTATTTTTTTAATTGTGACTGTTTATTTAACGCATCATGTAAATATAACGGTATTTGATGAGACTGTTATTAAAGAGAGAGGGTTAGCGCTATAGAACCAGGTTTAATACACCATTTTCTGCATTTGAAAATGTCTGTACCAAGTCATGAATATGACAGTTCTTGTCTATTCGTTTCTGATGCGTTTTGTTATTTGATTTTGCCTTGTGATTATGGACTTTCCGTATTGATTTTCCTCTGAGTTCAGTATTTTTGTGATTTTACTTTTTACATCACTCCTGTATACACCTGTAGAGTTTCACCTCTGTAATTAAAATAAACGTTCCTGTAAATACAGTTTGTCGTTATATTTTTTACAATTTGAACTTAATCAATACCACAATTTTTCTTTAGCCAAAAACAAAACATTTGTATCTACTTTTTTGTAGACAACACATCTTTATTATGAAATAATGTAGACGATCTATCTATTGAGCATGGGGAATAGTTTAACACAATTTATAGTGTAAACTATTGAACTGTGATCAAATTAAGACTTACCCTAGAGATCTATATATTGTGTTTAGAGTTGTTGCACTCAATGACGCAGTCAATATTGTTCACCTCTTTTGTCGAATCATAAAAATGTCTTTAATTATTTTTTTTCTATATTATTTTTTTCATTTGGCTATTAAATATACAGATGGGTATTAACTTTCTTTTATTATGACGTCTTGTAAATTATTTCTCTTCATAAAGTGTTTTGATTTTGACTCGAATCTCAATGTGATATTTATTTTTAATTACACTATTTCTTTACTCAGCATTTGAAATATACAGTTGACATGTGATTGTATTTGCATTAAAGAAATATACATTAACTACACGTTTACTATTCAAATTATGCGAATTTTATATGGCCCTTTAAGCGTCGATGAGATTTTATGCTATCAACAAAGCTTGATCAGTTTCTTCCTTTTCTTGAGATTTTTATACCAAGGGGGCAATCTAAAATTATATATAGAAGAAAAACGGTCAACAAAGCCAAAAGGTCAAACGATAAAAAGGACAACCAACGATCTACAAATCAATACATATATAACTGAAATTCGAGCAACATGAACACTAAGTGGGGGGTCATTATTTTTATTAACAAAAATTGTAACATGTTGCAAATTTAAACAACTAGGAAACGTTTGGCCTTTTTAAAGAGTTTAAAATTATCAATGTGTGTCAATACTAAGGTCTTAATTGGCTGCAAACAAAACGTCGTTACAATCTAAATTAAAACATTTTATATTTGGAAAAGTGCGGACGACTCGATACTAAGTCTGATTTAGAACACAATTTATGAAAGAAAAATTAATATGCTATTACTTTATTTGTATCAAATTAGAAGAAAACGTTATAAGCGAATGTGCATGATTTAGTGTAACAACTGTTTAAAACAAATTCAAATGCTGTTTATTTACCAATTTTGTAACAAAAATAAATTCTATTTTATAGAACCAGATTTCATAACATTGTTTCAATTGTTCACTTACCTAGATTCCAGTTATAAGTGATTTTGAATCGTTTCCTTATGCTTGAACGTATTTCAATGGTTATTATTGTTTGACATTCATTTGTTTCATTCTTTCTTTTCATGTGCTGTATTTGCTGCATCTTTAAAGGTAGGACAGTTTATATACCTTACTTATATTTTTCTTATCTGAAATAATATTTAGTTTTATGTAGCCAGGTTAATTGTCAGGTAATTTATACCGATTACACAAACCGTCCCTTTTAGCTCACTGACTACTGCACATTCAATTATTGTACTGAATTTTCTTCTCGTGTAAAAAGAATACAGGAAAATCTGTAGCAGTAAGCTCCATATTCGACATTGAAAAATCCCATTTAAATTCAAAATTATAAAGTGATATAGCCCTAATTTAGAAGCCCAATGAAAATTCAAAATAGGAGAGTCCCTTGAAAGACAGTCGCATATAATACCATTTTATTGTGGATTCATTTATTTTCGTGGGTACGAATTTTCGTGGATAGAGAAAACTTGTATGTTCGTTGATATATAATTCGTGGTTTAGTCGAGGTCTGTGTTTAGAAAATTTGTCATTAGATGATCATTTGATTTAGTGATTTAGTGATTGTCCATTCGTTTTTGATGCGTTTTGTTTTTTTATTTTGCCATGTGATTATAGACTTTCCAAATTGATTTTCCTCTGAGTTCAGTATTTTTGTGATTTTACTTTTTACCTGTACCCATGACATCTACGAAAATGTGTATCCAACGAATAATACTGAATCAACAGTATGGACAACATCGTATGAGCAAAACTGTAATAGTATCATAAGCTTTAAACATTTTCAACATAATGTAACGAGTATGAAGTATCTCGATAGAATACAACATCTGTGGAAATATTATTGTATGCAAGTGGAATGAAGATTCATTCTATATGCCAGTGGACGCTGCTTCAATAAAAAACAATCAAAGATACACACTAACATGTTTGTATCATATACTAGCACTCGCTTTGCATCTATATAAGACCCATTATTGGTGCTTAAGCTAATAACACATGGAAGCCTAAATGAAATACGAAGTTTAAAGTATTTAAAAGCAAAGTAATCGTATTTTATTTCAGCACAAAAGGTGCTGACTTCTTACACTGCAACTGATCATCGTTACCATCACCAAACAAAACACCTTTACCGCCTAACTTAACCAGTAGTGAGAATCAAACGTTCGTCCAAAAATGTGTTAAAATGATACTTATTTTAATGCGTCTGTCTCATATATGTTACCACACATTTCTTAGTGTCATATTCATCGTCAAATATTTGAAGAAAATTAAATGATATCAGCCAATCAAAAATACTTCATAAATGTTGTGCGTTCGAAGCGCTTTTAAAGATAAACCTTCACAAGAAGTGTCCAAAGCCTTAAGGGAGTTGAAACCTAACTATCTAATAATTTCAAAATCTCTTAACGGACGATTTTAAAACGGTTTATTATAAATCATGTAAGTACCGGAATTCAGAATAGGTCAGAATTGAAGAAATGTAGTCAACAGTGTTCCATCTGTTCAGAATTACAGCGATACTGGAAATAATACTGGTTTATGAACGACTCCGTATTGAAGGCTATTATCATTCTCAAACTCCTTGAAAAATAAACTAAAATAGTATTGTTTCAATTGAACGAACTTAAGTGTGTAAAAGTGAAGCGCATTGTACAACAATGTTAAATTCTGGCTATGTTTTTGAAATTTACGTGCGGTGAAATTAATTGCGTTGACAAATTTCACATGACTGGCAATACTGTTTTATTGTTTAGCTTATGTACAAAATGGGTAACAAACACATAGAAACTATTCGAAGCAGAGTGTTGTTTTAAATTGTTAGTAAGATAGTAGCTATCTCAAATTTTAGAAGAAAAAATACCAGTACATTGCAGCGTCATTGTCTGAACAAATTGACACCATACCGAATTGCAGGTCAATTTATAATAATATACTGGTCAACGTCTGAAATGAAATGGCCTTTGTACCTAATTGACTGTATCGAATTGCAGCTCCAATGTGTGAAAACGAATAAAATATGATGCATTTAGTAATTTCGTATGCAGTTTTATATCTAGTTTTTCAGATATAAAAAAATACATAGCATTACTAATAACGCACGTAGTAAACAATTGTTCAAAAATATTACAGTTGTTATCAATTTGTCTGATGTGTTTGAGCTTTTGATTTTTACTATTTTATTTATCATTACTTTTTCTTCAAACGTGCAACATCAATTATTCAATTATTCATTTGCTATAATTTGCGGATTTAATTGTGTTTGGTTATAACATAGAAGTTCAAACCACCATCTATGGTTCTAAGGTTGTCCAGTGCCATCTTTCAAAGATATTATCAATTTCTATCAAATGTCAAATCGTTAATAATGACCTGCAAACAACGTTGTAACAAAATGTACATTGTCGTTATCGTATGCTGAAAACAATATGTAATAATCACGGAAACAAGCCATTAGCCAAATCATCACAGACCATCACGTGTTAGATCTACCATCATACACTTAATATTTTTCCTTGAACGCTGCCAAATTCAAGTAATATTTTGCATACATGTAAAAAATGGATATATTGTGATAATATCAATGAACTAAGAGACATGTGTCTGGCTCTTATAGTACACACATTCTTTGAAGATTAACATGAGAGAAGTTCGTTTAGTAAAGATTGTAAAAGTTACAACGATTCAAGTTTTACGATGATACAAGCATGCAAACAAAACTTCCCTACATTTGTTTGTTATGATTCCGTTGTGGGAATTGTATCTAGGCATTTGAATTCGTAGCGTTAGCAATATCAAAAGCATTCATTAAGAAGAAGTAAGTTATAACATTTAGACATCATATGGGAATTTAGAAGCAAACACGTGTTTTAAATTCTTGATGGAAATATGTTTGTAATCTTTTCTAAACTGAGTGAAGCATACTGATTTGAGAATGTAGTCTTTTTTATGCTTCATTTCTTATTTGAATAAACCTACTATCCTGAGATTTAACTTGATGACCATAGTGTAAGAAAAAGACATTTATAAGAAAAGATTTTAAATTGGGTAATTGTTACCAATGAAATAACAGGATATAAATAAAGACAGAAACTGGTACTCCATAGAGTGAAGATAATAGATTCATATATACAACACATCGACGAAGACAATCAGAATTGCATTTTTTCGCTATTTTTGTCTGTTCAATACATTCTGTCGCAATAGAATTGACTTCAATAGCTCAATTAAAGTTATCGGGAATTAATTGTTTTGTGCAAAGAAGTCATTACATGAAGTTGTATTTTCCAGTAAATGCGTCAGATAAAATTAAGGAATTATATTTAACGATTAACAAGACCTATAATCATGATTAGACTTCAAAAATGTCTTGTGAATTTTTTTTTGATTCGTGATAAGGATATTTTTTTTTCATTAGAAAATCTATGTAAAATTGAACCAATGGAAATTTCCGAAGTTTCATCTGATAACTGCCACCTTCCTGTTAGAGTGGTAAGCTGTTTAACAATCTATAAAAGTAGTAGCAATTTAAAAAAAATCCATTGAAAAGTAATAAAAATTAAAAGCACACATGAGGGAAACACCATCTGCAATTATGGATAATCAAGAAAATTGCTTTACGACATGCGATTTCTAATTTGCTTGTTCATTTAAAACTATGAAGCAATTATGCTATCTTTGAATTGACCAAATATCTTACATAAAATGAATTGCGGATTTCAAATAGTCATCAGTTGCTAAGAGCAACGGAAAATTATACAATGGCAATGTTTAGTGCTCATATCATTTGTTACAAACCTTTGACAATTCTTTAACATACGAACCACCGAGACAAAACTGTTCATTTCACAATTAATTGTTGGTAATATCCAGTGTCATAACAATAATGATATAATATTGGTCAAGTAGATGAACCGCCGGGTATCAGTTAATAGCAAACGACTTGTAAGAGTATTGATTTTCTTACAGATATATTTGATAGATTATTACTTAAATCTCAACGTGTTTAATTCGAAGATCTACAATTGTTTTTAGATAATCGTAATGATTATATGACATATCGGAGACAAATACAAAAACACCTGAGCTGGCCTCTGATTGATTTTTCTGCCGTATGACTATAATGTCAACTGTCTCAAAATTGTGTAATGAAATAGACATTTGGGATATGGCTGTGGAAAGACAATGTTGACATTAAGTTTTAAATGAAAAACAGAGAGGATTGCAACAAGTAGTATTAGATGTTTCTTTTACCTGTAGTAGATTAAGTCACGGATAATCATATCAACACTGATCTTTTACCTGTAGTAGATTAAGTCACGGATAATCAACACTGATAGGGAGATGTTGGATTCTACCTGATTAATTCCACTGAATGGCTTTAGGAAAATAACAACCGTTTTCTTAGTTTAATAACAAACGGCTTTCCTGTGCAATTTTTAATCTCGTTATTCCGCTATTTTAAGCAAAGCAATGGAAGTTAACATCGTAGTCTTAATGTGTTTTTCATATAGAAAGGAACCAACGCTTAGAAATCACTATTAATTGGAATATTAATTAATTTATATATGTTCTATCAAATTGTAGCTTTAATTTTTATCAACGCCTTTAATTTGTGCCTTACTTGAGCTTTGCGTACAGTTTTATGATATTGTCACAAAATATCATTTATTGCGTTATCTTATTCTTGATGTTGGTTTGGAAAATTGCAGTTGCAAAATTAGATTCCTATTCAAATTAGCTTAATGTCATATCACTGGAATATATGGAAGGCTCGTCTCTATTTGTTTACAAAGCCATAGTAGTGTTTAAAAGACATGAACTACTTGCACTCATTTGGACGTGAAATAAAGAAGATTATTGACAAATACGTGTTTGATATAGGTGAGTGACTAATCTACTTAATCTCAATTAATTAATTAAGACACCATGACAACATTGTTTATCGTCTGCTCAATATTTAGGGGGTAAAACATTACATGCATATATATAATAAATGTGTGTTGTAAAGCAAGAATGAAAGCAAAAATAGAGCAGATATATCTATTAGTCTGTACTTAATGAAACAAATAATAATATCGCATAGTCAAATTTTGTCCATTCGGATATGCAATATATAATATCCGGCAGTGTTTTTACCTATGACATACTCTATGCTTTCCTTAGAGTCTGTGCAAATATAGTTGATCGCATACTAATTATTACATGTTACACATTCCTTAAATCATTTTCCTGTCTGCACATCTCCTTTCATTAGCTGCGCACGTGTATTTGTTTATGTGGGTCACATTGCAAATATTATCAAAAGTTCAAAAGAAATCTCAGCTCGATATTTCCGCGGATTACTGTGCCATTTAATTCAGCTACTTCTACTGATTTTTCAAAGAATTAAGAACGGAAAACTTTATAATCTATATCCCTTGAAAGATCAAACGCAACAGTTAACAAGAGAGTATAAAAGTGCTAGTTATTATGTATTAAGTCAATTATAATCAAACGATGGAATAATCTCATTACTTGTTACCATAAATATAAAGATTTCGAAAAAAAATCGATTTTAATTTGTTGGTACGAGTGTTGATGATCCAGGAAGTCAAATATTTGCTTCATTAAACATAGACACGCCGTACAGTCTCTAGTTTATTTTTAAAATTTAGCTTGACAATATTTTATTTGTGCATAACCCTTTTGGTTCTTATGTGCTACTCTGTAAGATGCCTGTTTATTTAACGCATTTTAAGATTAGTGATAAAGAGGTAAAATGAAATGAATATTCGTTTAAGTTTCATCTTACATCTGAGTATAGTCAGATTAAGGGTTAGAGGAGGGGTGGCGTTTATGATTTCATCAATTCCGGAATTTAAACATCGATTCTAAGATTTGAAATCTAGACCAGCAGTTGCTTTTTTAGTTCCAATGGAGAAAGCTTTTGGCATTGATAAAATAATTGTTTGTCAAGATATAGAAAATACTGTACATTTATATAAGTACTAATCTTAACAAGAAGTGTATTTAGATATGTTTTTACAACTTGTAGTGAAATTCATACTATTTGAATGTCTTCTAAGCCTTCATTACATTTTTTTTAAATCTTTGTGAAAATCTGCCTTTTTAATACGATTTAAATAAAAGTCTGCTAAACTTGGGGATTTGTCTGACATAATTTGTGATAAAGAAACCTCATTAACAATAAATGTCAAAGTAATAGGCGTGATGTAGAACAAAATTAATGTCCACGAACCTTCACCACCTACTTGATCAGTGAAAAGCAGCTCAAGTTCATGTTTACGGAGCTTAGTTTTATACGTGTATATGAACGCTACGAAAACCATAATGCAGTTTTATAAACATAGATATTGTCATATAACAAGGATTAAAATTCAATAAATGTCATAAATAATTAACCAAATGAATGTAGATTATCAGTAATGATTAGTTATATTTATCTAAATGATTGAGGAATTCAAATTAGTAAGATAAATAATTAATAAACACGCAATAAAGTCTAACCAAACCAGGTGTAATTTTGGATAAAATAGGGAATGGTACATTGATATATTGACAACTATACAATCATAGTTAATAAAGGAAACCACATTATTTGGTATTCATTGTTCTTTTGGGAACCCTAATGTTGCGTTTCTGGACGTAATTCAGAAGTTGCGTTCATAAACCTAATACATATTTCATTACACATTCTATAATGCAATCATAGTCCAACAAAATTACAACCCTCTAGTGGTCTCATTGAAGCTGCGGTGGAGGTCTTAGTTAGTCAAAATAGTGTCCGAGTATTGTGATATGTCTGTTATCTACCTGTCGAACTAGGGTGTTAAACATCCGACGTAGCGTATCGGTCTAGTACATTGTGTATTTTGGTATGTTCTGATATGTTAGTTATACTTACCATATAAACATACCGTTATATATACTTACCATGTAATAAATAAGCAATTAAAAATTAAATGCTGTGAAATTATTTCTTGTTTGCTTCTGATGGGTTTGGCTTTAATACAGTCTGTAGTGAACACATCGTTAAACTTTGATAAAACTTTAAGGGTTGCATGAGTAGTCCTCATCAAACCTATATGTAATTTATCGGTTGATCTTTTTTCAACGAAACATACCGTTCGAATGCTGGTAGGAAACCATGCTAAGTAAATTGTTTGAAGTTCAACCTATGAATAACTTGGAAGGAGTGTGTGCACGAAACATATATGTTAGGGGATGGTATTATATGAGGGGCTTATATTGAAGTCAAAACAATAAACTAAACTTTTGAATTTTCTTACAGTTAATACCATTGCCTTTGAAAGTGAAAATAGATCATCGAACATTTTACAACATTGTAACTTAAAAACAATTTATGCATCAAAGAATATTATTTAGATACTGTTGTTCTTGATAACATTTTGATGCCCTCGTTGTACAAAGGGGTGGTTCATTTAGTTTTGATTTTATCCGTCTGTGCGTTCGTACGTCGCAAATTTGGCTTTCGTTCTCTAACTTTCGTTTGCATAAACCATATGTTATAAAACTTATACAAAATACCTTTCATCACAAAATACAGATCAAATTTAAATTTGAATGGATTCATGTTTTACTTTTCTAGAGTTATGCTCCTTAAAAAATTAAAACTGAATTTTTCGTTTCCGTTCTGTAACTTTCCTAAACCAAATAATATTAACCCTAAAACTCAGATTAAGTACGAATTTGGGTATATCACTTTTACCGTTCTAGATTTATTTCACTTGATAACGTTATATACAAACAGGGGCATCATCTGGACACATCCCTTTTTATCTTTGAAAACCGTACGTTAGTTTAATAAACTCTTTAACTTACATAAGAGTAGATATTAAAAAGACCAAAGTGATGACGTTAATTGTCAAGTAACTAACACTGTCATGATTTTGGCATAATTGTTACTGTTAATTATAATATTAACTATGTTCCTACATCATATATTTATGATTTCTGAAATACAAGTCGGTAGAAATTCTATACATACATATAGCCTTACCATTTCTATAAATAAATAAAATGTACAACATTCTTTTCCCGAAGGTCAGAATTTAACCATAATTATTTCCAATAAAATTTAATGAAAATTAATCTATAACATGATTTAAGTATGATGAAATGTAAAACGCACATCACATATAGACGACTAGGAACAGGTTTAAATCAACATGGAAGTATAATATAAGAAGTCTGACGAATGTATATATTTAGCTAATAATTTAAACGTGCATTTGCCGTGACATATATTGATCTGTGATATACTTATGAACTAGGATTTTCTGATACAAAATAGATTTCACATTTGTATTTGTATACGCTACACGACAGTTTTCAATTATTTTGTTATTACTCAAATTTATTAAATAATTTTTTTCAAACACCTTTCTAATATTATGTTTATCATTATTTTGGTGTTAGGTTATTTGTATTTCCATAATTGAACAAACTTTATTATATTCAATTCTTTCATATTCAACGAAAAAACATGTAATCTGATATGTCAGACACATTTCTCCTGTTTTCCAGTTTATTACATGTTTAGCCTGCTGCTAGAGTAAGTTGGTCGTAAAATTGAATAATTATAAGACAAAGTTGTGCATAAAGTAGAAAATCGTGTTAATCTACTCGGCAAAGAAAACAAATTGTTGGAAGATGTGAATCGAGTACATGCATAGAGCATACTTATCCATTTCATGTGAATAGTCATCAAAGCTACCAGGATTATAATTTAATACGCCAGACGCACGTTTTGTCTACATAAGACTCATCAGTAACGCTCCAATAAAAAATGTTTGAAAGACCTAATCGTATATGTAGTTGAAGAGCACTGAGGACCAAAAATTCCTAAAAATGTTTGATCTTTTTATGCATTTGGAAATTTCATTTATGGATTAAAACATTGTTTTGCTAAACAAAGTAACGGTAGCAGTTGATAGAAAGCAAATCAACGTATGTAGCCTCTGTGTATCTTACGAATGTAAACCCTTTACATATGTTCAAATATTCGACTTTGGATGAAGACTTTTCAGAACTCTATAAAATTTGCATATTTGATTAATACTAAAGTTTTACCTTCCAAATAAATAATTGACTATTTTATAAGTTTTTAAAGAGGCATGTGACTCAGATCATCTAAATTCAGGCGACATAGGTTACCACTGTTTAAATCTCGGTCTGAGATATTTAGATACTAGAATATTCGTCTGATCTCTTTGTATACATTTTGTGTACTGTTCTCGATTTAGACGTGAGACTAAATAAGGATTCGCATAGCGGGGAATGCAAGTATATTAGATGATGCTCTGTTTGACGAAACACCCAGTATTACTCTTTCGCTCAATCGGAAACGTATCAATTCAGTACTTGTGCATTATTGGGACGTTGATTAGTCCTTACGTAATATGAAAACTGAGACTACGCAATTAAATTAGTATTTAACCGGGACGAACGTTGGATTTTTGAATTGATGTAAGGTATATAAATGGGACACGGAGAACAGTTCGGTTCCAAGTATGAACATCTTTTTTCTGACCTTAAATTGTTTGCAGTTGACCTATTTAAAACTTTAGCGGGTCTTTTATAACTTCTTGTTCAGATTTCCGCTCCCTTTTCGGACAAAAGCACAATTTTAAACCGGATTAGGAATTTCTGGAAATGTAAATTGACGGAATGCACGCGATGCATATACATGTTGTTTAAAACATGCATTCACGAATCTTTGACTGTTAATCATTTTAAAGGCAAAACACGATTTATGTTTGTTTTAAATAGAAATAATATTCAAATAATTACAACAACACATCGGATTCATAGGAAATATAGTGTATCTCTTATCGATAAATGCTGCAGAAATCGTTTCTGACTAATCTTCAATATCAACATTGACTTCCAGCTCATGTCCTGTAAAACGTGACAAAGGCAACGGTTTTGGTATCAACTTCAAATCATATTAAGTGCTTTAAAAGATTCAACAAGTTCAACTATAAAGTAATTTCAGTTCTAGTTTTTAGGTGATATCATATTCATTATAAAAAGTTCCACAATAGTAGTCGTCCATTCGTTATTAATTAAAAATTTATATATGTTATTAGCATGTCGATTATATGTTTTAATGCCCGCACCAAGTCAGGAATATTGCAGTTCGTTTCAATTATTTGATATGTTTGAGTTTTGGATTTCGCGATACGAAATAAAGGCAACAGTAGTATACCGCTGTTCAAAACTCGTAAATCTATGGAGAAAAAACAAAACACAGAAAAGAGACTTCTTGTTGGTTTTAATTATCCTATGAGTTCGGTATTTTTCTCTTCCATAAAATGTTATTGACCCAACTCAGTTTGAAGACAATTGCAGCTGGAACATGAATTTTGTTTTCATTTAAATCAAGTTATTAACAGTTCTCATGTTGCAAGATTCAAGTTTCAATCTACAATACAAAAAATTCCATCTTAGATTGTGTCTTTGAAAATGACAATCGATACTTTAAAATCAGCTTGAAAATAATATGAAAATTGCATTGCAATCTTTTTCAGATTGAAACAGCTGGTGGCAATTTAATGCTTCGCATGAATATGCTAACTAATGCACATCTACAGCTTTCGACACTCGTGTGTTTTTCAATCGGAGATATAAATGCTTTTACTGAATAAATATTAAGATTAAATGTGATTTTATTCTTTTGTAAAAAGTGTATTGAATTTGAACATTTAAGTATTTTTTCATACTGAATATTAATTTCAGAATTTTTTAACCAGGAAGACTTATTTTATTTATTAGCAAAACTATCAAATGCTCTAAGAATATTTTAATATTCACAGCCTTCTCTTGTTGAATTGTAAACTGAATAATGAAAATTGGTATGAAGTGCCTTGTATAATGTTTCCTGGATAACACAGAATATGTCGCATTTCGTGAAACATAATACTTTTAAAATTATTTTGAATTTTAAATAAAATATAATATGGATTGCACGTAAACCATATAACAGCTGGTACAAAAAAATGTACAAATGAAGTATCCAACCGTTAGTTTGCTCATCCGACCCAAAGACCACTGAAGTTTGTTTTTTAAAATTATGCCATTTAAGTGACACGTCCTTCACTATTATGAATCATATGTTCATAGTCATGTTGATTTTATTTATATTTGTTACCCATTACCTTGAACATCGTTTACTTTATAAAAGAATTATGACTTTTGGTCAAATCACAGTTATTTGACATAAAATAATTACATGAAATGATTTGGGTAAAAATGTTTGCGGGAATCAAAGTGAAAGCTTGTAATTTTTATTATTATTTAGTCTTTGTTTTTCACTATCATAATTTCGTGAAAAGTATTAATCATAAAAAAAATACCAGATATTTGGTACCCTTAACATTGACAGTCAAGAAAAAATATCTGTAAAAATCTCTGAAACCTCTGATCGAAGCTCGAATCTTATCGATCTTTATTCCTTAAACGTAGACATATTTGAGTTAGCTGTCGAAATCTGTTGATGTACAACAAAATAGTTTGTTCTTGGTACGATTTCGTAATTGAAATCAGCCAGAAAATATCCAAATGAAATCATGCGAGAACGGACGCAAGACTGTGATAGATTAGCGGGACTCTCTCCAGAGTCCACAAGCGCACAAGGGGGGATACATTTCAATACTCTTAATAGTCCAAAAGATCGCTACACAATCGCTACTTCAAAGGGGTTACTCAACTAGAATATTCATGCAGCAGAAGAGAGTTTATCTGTTAAACCATTGAATAATAATAGAAATGATCATTCTGTTGAAGACGATCTTAAAAGTTCCACTTTTATTCGCTATTTTATTCCTGAATTCCCTGCCACTTGTTATTTTATTGATAAAATTGCAATTGAGTATTAAAAGTAACATGTTCAAACAGAATGTGTCGGCTATAATCATAGCTTCTATGACTATATGCATATGAAATCGAATGAATTGTATTTCCTTACATAATATTTTTATAGATAAGAATAAAAACATAAAAGATTAGCTGATTAACATACTTTTTATAATTTTTTCCAATTTCAAAAGGAAACAAAAAAGTTTGAAATCTCTAGCCTTTTGAATTATAGTAATGCGTTGTGAATAATTAAACGCCATGTTGGTTTAAATTGATAATGTTATCAGCAAATTTTCTACAAGGAAATGTCAAGCTTGTTTGATTTATTCTTATAAAGTCAATTTCTTTGAAATGTATGCATTAAAAGGCATTTCAGAGCAGCAGTTGATTTTACCTTTTCATCTTAAGAAGATTAATTTGCTTTTTAATTTGTGTTCTAGAGAATCAGGTCTTGGTTGAAACAATGCATTGCCTGATAGTGTTGACTTAATTACTGGTACATACAATCTGAAAAAGTACCTAACGAATGTGTTTCAAGAAATAACATAAATATCTAAAATCCATATGATGATATAAAACCGTAGAAGAAATGATGTTGTAAACGTTTAATGTACTGTAAAAGGAGGATTGTCCTTTTTTTTTGTATTAGAGACAAAATGATCATGATGTTAAATTTGTTTGGAAATTCCGTATCGGTTTTAAACAAAACTTTGAATTTTTCAAATACTAAGGCTTTTCTATCTCAGGAATAGATTACCTTAGCTGTATGTTGCAAAATGTTTGAAGAATTTTTGTTTCCAAATGCTCTTTAACTTAAGCTTTTTTGTAGACGAAAGGAGCGTCTTGCGTTAATGTTAAATTGTAGTCCTGGTATCTATGATGAGTATATTTGTTAGCTTACAAGTTGAAATTCCATGTAATTCTGTTTTATTTTTGAATCTTTCTCTGCAGCATAGAAATAGGCAAAATGCAATTTCTGTTATCCCCGCATCTTTATCACATTTGAATGGTTATTATGGAGCAAGAGTACACAGCATTATTATTTCTACTTCTTAAAAAACAAAAATATACAAACATATAAGAAGGAAAAATAAAAGAAAGGAAAACAAATAAAGATGGACAGATATAACTGGTGTATCTAATTGCCTTCAACTTTCACTTTGATTTTCCTCTAAGTTCAGTATTTTTCTGATTTTACTTTTGTTTTTAAGTAAGAATAGGTTTAAATACATCTTTTAGCCCCTATACAAAAATTAAGACGATTTATTGTTATACAGTAGATTAATCACAAAATATGTAACAATTTCGTTCAGATCGACCTCCTTTCATCCAAAAATGACCAACACACGATTTGCTTCAATGATAGACAAATGTTTTTACTATATTCGAAGATATAATTAGAGTTAAGTCTTAACAAGATCCGTTTTAATTTAATAAATAACGAATATATGCCATTAACACATAACTTCATAATGGACAAAATTTTCAAACATCTTATTTTTATAAAACAATTGCAATGATCTAGGACGAGGGTAACCTCCAGTATTTTTGATGTGATTCGTGTTGCTTAGTCTTTAGTATTTTATGAAATATGTTTTTTCTGTCATTTAGTTTATTTTATTGCCATGGCGTTTTTTTTTCTTTCTATTTATGAGTTTGATTGAACTCTTGTATCTTTCACCCACCCCCTTTTGACATATTATACGTTAAGGGGGTCTAAATCATCTTCATCTGTCTATTATTCTAATTTTGGATATACAAATGATGCAAACGTTACACACTTGATAATTATTTCGGAAAGGACTAATGTTAAGCAAACGACAACCACACCGTTACCTATCTAGAAATAACGGTATGAAAAAATAATCATTGCCACAAAATAGTTGCTTAAATAGCTTAGTTTGATAAAACAGAAATTAAATCTTCTAGCCCTTTCAGCGTAAATGTCAATTCTGTGCCATTTCCCCAATTATCTTTTATTCTATCGCGTCCATTTTCTTTATTGAAATGATGGATAAACCTGTAAAATCAAATCATATTTACGTAGAAAAACTGCAAATCTTCATCTAATAAATTAATCTATTGTATTTATATTGATTATTACTCGTATAGAAATATTTTTCTGAGAACTAATTTGCAGAAATTGACCAAGCTGTAATGTGTCGTTAACTTAATGAAGATTGTCACTAGCGAATTTTAGTAAGAATTGATTCAAAACAACAATAGATATATACATACTTAGTATTTCTCATCTGTCTTTTGATAATATAACCCAGTCCTTTATAGTTTCTTCTTCTCCAAATATAATTTGGAAGATGTTTCCATTCTTAGCAAGTAATGTTATTTTGATTTTGATTCAAAATAGTGTTAAAATCACTCGATTAGATTACAAAAAACATTATTAGTTGTATTTTGACATAATTATTTGATGAAACAATGTTTGCTTCTGATTATAGTAATAGTCACCCTCTTTCTACTAGACTAAACTACCCATTTTATTTATTTTTTTCATTTCTGTTAATAGTTGGGTGCAATTGATTGTCAAGTATATTGATCCTATTATATTTCCCCACGTGTTTAGATAGATATACAGCTTTGTCTTTTGTGAGTGTATGAGCATTTCTAATAAGGTTATCCAGAGTAGAGCGCATCGGACGCTACATTCCTTTAAGTGTTGATTTTTTTCTCTCGAAAAAATGTTCGAATAACGTTTTTATTGCATATGTTTTTATGTAAATGTTCTTTTATGGATTTCGTGCGTCTAATACCCTTTTCTATACTTCATCGGGATAGCGTAAACCCAATCTTTCGAAAAACAATTAGACTTCAAATGCTTTGATCATTCTCGATTCACCGTTAGAATCCTGCCATAGTGATATCGCTTCACGTCTAGGATAGCGCTTCGTACGCTCGATATCAATATAAGAATATTTTTAGGGTTGCTCTTTAGTGTTCAATAGTTCATCTGAAACGATGACCAGTAGTTCATCTGAAACAAAACGTATGCTCGATCTGTAATTCACAATTAAACGCTAAACCATTTATTTTTAGTTTCAGAGTATGTAGAGTAAACATTCGCCAATTTATAGATGTTTTTTTAATAATTACTACAAGACACCAATAAAACAAGCATAGTTTCGTTCATAATCTCTAAACAGCAAAAACATCATTCAGCAGTCAAGTGACATCGCTTCATATTTATCTTCCAGGAATAGATAACCTCAGCTAAACTTAGCAACACTTTTTTAAATTTTCGATCCTAAAAGCGCACCAACTTCGTTTTCTATTTGTTTTTTTTTTATGTGTTTTTTTTTTTCGATTCAAGCGTCACTGATAAGTCTGTTATAAACGAAACTTTCTTTTGTCTGGTGTACACAATGTATTATTCTCGTTTCTACGATGATGTCCCACAGGTTTCTGCTTGACAGGTTTTAATCTCTGTATCGAAGTAATTAGACATTTGTATGCCATATATGTGGATTAGAACAGAAATATCTTAGATACTTATCTTAAAATATCCTCCTCGTTTATTGTTTCCTTAAACTAGCAGACGGTTTGTTATCTTAGAAAATTGAATTAAATTAGTCTGTAAATAGATGAGCAGGGTTGGAAAATAATCGACTCAACACGGATCGCTATCGTGACAATTTTAAATAGCTGGTCGCATGATCCAAACTTATCAAATGTTTCGAGTATGGCATTTATTTTACCTTGCAGAATTACTTTTTCACGTTCTAAAAAAGAAACAATTTCCTAAAAATTTCCAGTTAAGCAGTATGGGCAGTACATGCGCGAGAATATTATCAGAATTTATACTTTATCTTACTAATGGAAGTTCTATAAAAAAAAAAGTGAACGGATACAAGTTTTAAGTTTCCTTCTCGGAAGGAAGTATTGGTATATAGAAAATAATAAAACGGTAATTTATTTGAAGCTTAAAATAAGGTTGTCTTGATTTTCATTTTTTGTTATTTTATTTATCTATGGCGTTGTCAGTTTATTTTTTATATGTATCTTTTGCCCCTCTCTTATATAGATTATTGCCCTACAGATTCACAATTAAAAAATAGGATATGGTAATATACATATCAATTAAATATGTGCATCCTGTCACCAGGGTCCTTCCTAAAAAAGTGTTTCATCTACTACAAGCCATAGAGAAATTATATCACTTACTAATTGCATTAATTACAAAACAACAAATGTTCAAAGCAAATGCCTTTATAGTTAATAGTCTAATCCATACAACCTAGGTTAAATTCTCAATAATTTTGTACTCTAGTCTAAAACACTGCGAGACCACCTAGATAGGTAATTGCTATTGACGAACACGGTTGGCAGCTTTGTATGCTATTTCCACGGAATGTAACAACGGCCAAAGAGGAAATGGCAATCGACAGTTTTCTCTTTGAGAAATGTTTATAACATTCTGTTTAAAGTACAAACAATATAAGCCTCTTACATAAATAAGGCCGTTAGTTTTCTCGTTTGAATTGTTTTACATTTTCATTTCAGGACCTTTTAAAGCTGACTATGCATTATGGGCTTTGCTCATTGTCGAAGGATATACGGTGACCTATAAATTTTAATTTCTATGTCATTTTGGTCTCTTGTGGAGAGTAGTCGCATTGGCAATCATTCCACATCTCATTTTTTAAGCCTCTCACCTGTTGCAATAGTATGAAAACGTATGACCTACCTGCCCTAGAAATTAGTATTCTTCGTTTTTAACATCAAGATCGATTAAAAAGAAACAGTCCGACAGCGTTCTATATACTTTGTTATAGAATGATCAATGTAAATATCATTTTATGAATGAGGAAAGTATACTTACATAAACTACACAGATTTTACTGCACCAGATGCACATTTTGACAATAAAAGTGTCTTCAGTGAAGTTCTAGGACAAGCTATTCAACAATACAAATCTGAACAAAATGAAGAGCGAATAATACCAACATGACAAATAGTATAGCCATAGCCAAAGCCGAACTAAAATCAATCATACATCGTAAAAACAACTGATTTGAAAACAAATGCTCAAAAGTCTTAAACTTATATCTTCAAGATGCTTATGTTTTATATTGACTACATATTTGCTACGTTTGGATGACTTGTACTTCATCTGACAATCGACACAGAGAATTGACATTCCTATGGGAACAAAGTTTAACTTTAAGTCTTTTATTCATATGAGACCGCGTACGGAGCTTCTCGGTAAGAATTAAAAGAAACATGTATTAACCCTTACTGCTCGTTATGTGTATTTATAAATAAGTGTTTATAAAACTTTTGAATTATTGAAATTCTAAGGATTTTCTACCTCAGGAATATATCAGCTGTATTTGGCAAACATTTTATTAATTTTGGTCCTCAATGCTCTGCAACTTCGTACTTTGTTTTACCTTTTTAACCTTTTGGGATTCGAGCGTCACTGATAAGTCTTTTTCAGACGAAACACGCGTCTGGCATAAATACAAAATTTAAACCTGGATCTTTGAGTAGAGAATTAACAACCACTGGGTCGATACCACTGCTGGCGGAGTTTTAATTCCCCAAGTGTATCACCAACCCAGTAGTCTGCACCTACTGACAAGAATTATAGTCATATTTATAAGTTAACTGTTTACAAAACCTTTGAGTTTTTGAAATACGAAGGATTTTCTACCTCAGGAATAGATTACATTAGCTTTATTTGGCAAAAGTTTAAGAAATTCTGGTCATCAGTGCTCATCAACTTCGTACTTTGTTTTGGCCTATTTAATTTGTAGCGATTCGGGCGTCACTGAATAGTCTTTTGTAGACGAAACGCGCGTCTGGTGTAACATGTTTTTTATCATGGTACCTATGATGAGTTTATTATATAGATGATCTCTTCTCATTTAATACTGTAACGTTTTGTCACTTTGTTAAAATCATCCTTTGTATTGAACTAGAGTTAAGATTCTAGTACCACATATTCAGTTTTAAGTCTCTATCCCATCTTGACATAAACCTTAATTTTGTCCATGTGAGTTTGCTTAGACGAGAAATTGATGACAAAAGAATAATTTCAGCTTATGCAATTATGAAAATTGCTTGTTTGTGTAGTAAAATTTAAGGAGCACCGGAAGACTTTTATATTCAGTTAATATCTCCATGTTAAAAAGGTATTCCAAAAATTGCATTTTTATCATGTATTTTTAAGCACGCCAGTACTCTTTTCCTCGTTATGACATCCCAAATGAGACTTAACTCTGGTTTTTTACTAAACAACACGATGAAAGCCATTTACGGAGCAGAATCTGCTTAAACGTCCATTGCACCATTTTACAAATAATTATCTGTCAGCCGCCCTTCCCAGCATGGTTCTCTTTTTTGTACTATTATCGTCTTACTCTTTTTACATATATATGAATTGATTGTAGTAGATGTTAATGGTGTGTGTATCTAAGAACTTATGTAAATACCCTCTTCTTTCTATTGAATATAAATGGTAGATTTGTCTGCATTTTATTGTTCAACAAGTTTAACAGTTTGTTTTATTTAGATTCCGAACTAAACAACATGGTAATAACATAACAGTTTACTGTTGGTTAGCAGTTTACCTCAGTTTTAGTTTGTATAAACCCGGATTTGTTTTCTCTCAATCGATTTATGACTTTCGAACCAGATATACTACTGTTGTCCTTATTTGCCCAAACATGAACGTGTTATCTGTTATCAAACATGATTTTCTGTTGATTAGTATTATGCCCCAACATAAACGTTCTTTTCTGTTATCAAATATGATTTTCTGTTGATTAGTATTAAGCCCAAACATGAACGTTCTTTTCTGTTATCAAATATGGTTTTGTTTAAGTTTTAATGTTTTTAATGCACACTGAGAAGCCGTAATTACAATCTCATATAATATTTTCTCTTAAACAATGATTAATGGATAAATGTGTTTTGCCTGTAACAAAGAATTACTTTTACCTCGTTTCTCGGTGGATGCTGACAGGTTATTTGTCAAATAAAAAAGAAGTGTTGCTTTTTGAAATTTAATTCACTTTATTTGCTGTTATTTCGTGATTAGGTTCAATAAATCGTGATAATTTAAAATTACTTATTTAACCATATCGATGTTTCTTTCAAAATTGTTTAAAACAGCAAAGGATCATCGATGTGATTAATTCTCATTTGTCAAATGGAAAGCAAGTTATCCTTTTGCAAGTCAAATGAGATTTTCCAGACACTTTTATGTTTATGGTATACAGGAAATGATTTTCTCATTATACCATTTCCAAATAATGTCTCGTTGTATCACTTTAAATATTTGGTGTATAATATTAATGCTATGATTTATTGCAATCATATGCTGAAACCAATCCATCTTTGTAAAATCAACCATCAACATTGAACCTGAACATGACACGGTACACAAAAGGTGTTCCATCGCAGCCTGTGGGATTAACAACTTACCAAGTATAATCAATATGAATCAAGGCAGGATATTTCCATTAGCGACCATAATTAATCATTTCGTTTGTTATGTCATTGCCTCTTTTGTAGGTTAAGCGTTTAACAACTTCATTAGATCAATATCTCAGCCGTAACTCTCGTGTGATACATATTTGTAGTTAAAACACAGAAAGTTATTTGTCTTTTTCTAAACTTTGGTCAACGTAAAATTGTTGTTTATGCGTTTTGCGACAGACAACTAGCCTGCTTTTTTCGATTGTCACATAGGTTTACATACAAAATCATTAATTTTGATTTGGTTCCTGTAACAGCAGTGTGGCAGTTATTGCTCTAAGGGGAAACTGTAACATCAAATTCTGCATGAACATTCGTTTATGCCTTTTTCGACAGACAATTAACCACTTTTGCCTACATTTTTAACTTTTTTTTGTCACAAAGGTTTACAAACAGGATGATTAATTTTGATTTGGTTCCTGTAACTGCAGCCTGGCAGTAATTGCTCCAAGGGGAAATTTTAACATCCAATTCTGCATAAACGAGTGTTCATTTGATAAATTAGTGTTGTCACATGAACATTGAAATATAAATTACTACTTCGATTGATAGTCTTTTCAGTCTTGTTTTAATTAAGGTCTTTCCTTTTACAAAAGGGAAAGACCTTACTGTATTTCTTCTGTTTATTATTCTTTTTCCGCCAAACTTTGACAAAGTTAGCAGCCTAAACCGTAAGACATGTCGCTTTCATGTTCTCACTTTGTATCGGTGTCATGAATACCTATCTGGAACTCACCCTGTTAGTCGAAATATTTTGTCGGTTCGGAGTAATCCCTCCGAAACAAAAAAACCTTGTTATCGTTCCAACACCGTAACCGTAATAGATAGAAAAAAAATGAAGGGTGAAATTTGTTCAGGACCAGACCCCGGTTCTTCGTTACATTTGATTCGAAAAGATTCAACGACTCATTGGTAGGGTTATGCCCCTATGAAAATTAACCGGTGTCGGTGGACCACCAAAACTCAGAAACCGTAAATCGTAGAGACCTAGGATCTTCACCATTCATCAACAATTCATGAGACTTTCAAAAATACCTCAAGGTCAAATGTGTATGTTGACCTTGACCTCTGACCTAACACCTTGTTATCAGAACAACTCAAAAACCATTATACTTACAGAAGTTTTAAATAGTGAAAAATGTTTGGGTCATTACGGCGCAACTTTGTTACATTTTGACCGAAGAGATTTTACCTTCTTTTGAGGGGCATAAAGCCTGTTTAAGGTTTCTGAAAAGGCAAAATCAGCTTTAACTATATGACCAAAGGTCCTAGACCCATGGGGTCTTCAGCAATGATATTGGGGACTAATGACCTTGACAAATACCTCAAGGTCAAATGTATATGGTGACCTTGACCTTTGACCTAACACCTTGTTATCAGAACAACTCAGAAACCATTATACTTACGGAAGTTTTAAATAGTGGAAAATGTTTGGGTCATTACGGCGCACATTTGTTACATTTGACCTTTTTTTAAGGGGCATAAAGCCTCTTTTACGTTTCTGAAAAGACAAAATCAGCTTTTACTACATAACCAAAGGTCCTAGACCCATGGGGTCTTCAGCAATGACATTGAGGACTAATGACCTTGACAAAGGTCAAAAGGTCAAAGGTCAAGGTCAAGTCCCATATAGCGAATTCAGTGTTTTTAACCTTATATAAATGATTTTAGTGTGTTTTTGAGCTTTTTAAGGTTGACCTTGACCTTTTCAATACATTCTACGTCTGTTGGAACATGTATTTTACTTTACAAAAGGAAAGACCTCTCAATTGTTCAAGAACAATTGACAGTTTATTATTATTATTCTTTTTCCGCCAAACTTTGACGCAGTTAGCCTCCGTAACCGTAAGACGTGTCGCTTTCTTGTTCACACTTTGTACCGGTGTCATGAATATTTATCCAGAACTCACCCTATTAGTCGAAATATTTTGTCGATTCGGAGTAATCCCTCCGAAACCCAAAAACCTTGTTATCGTTCCAACACCGTAACCGTAATAGCTAAAAAAAAAAAAAAAAGGGTGAAATTTGTTCAGGACCAGACCCCGGTTCTTCGTTACATATGGATCGAAAAGATTCAACCACTCATTGGTAGGGTTATGCCCCTATTAAAATTAACCCGTGTCGGTTGGCACCAAAAACTCAGAAACCGTAAGTCGTAGACACCTAGGATCTTCACCTTTCATCATCAATTCATGTGACTTTGAAAAATACTTCAAGGTCAAATGTGTATGTTGACCTTGACCTCTGACCTAACACCTTGTTATGGGATAATCTCAGCAACCATTATACTTACAGAAGTTTTAAATAGTGGAAAATGTTTGGGTCATTAAGGCGCAACTTTGTTACATTTTGACCGAAGAGATTTGACCTTTTTTTAAGGGGCATAAAGCCTGTTTTAGGTTTCTGAAAAAACAAAATCAGCTTTTTCTATATAACCAAAGGTCCTAGACCCATGGGGTCTTCAACAATGACATTTGGAACTAATGACCTTGACAAAGGTCAAAGGTCAAGGTCACGTCCCAGATAGCGAATTTAGTGTTTTTAACCTTATATAAAGGATTTTTAGTGTGTTTTCAAGCTTGTTAAGGTTGACCTTGACCTTTGACCTTTCACTTTTAATTGGATATCTCAAAATCTATTATACTTACGGAAATAGTAAATAGTGCAAAATGTTCAGGGCATTGGGGACTATTGACCTTGATAAAGGTCAAAAGGTCAAAGGTCAAGGTCATGTCCCAAATAACGGATTATGTGTTTTTGACCTTATTTAAAGGGTTTTTAGTGTGTAATAAAGCTTTTTAATACATTGTACGTCTATTGGCACATGTATTTTACATTACAAAAGGAAAGACCTCTCAATTGTTCAAGAACAATTGACATTTTAATTGTTATTATTTTGTTTTACTGAGATGAAAGAAGTTTAAAAACAGTTCAAAATATAATAGGGATGTTGGACGGTCGGTGAAAGGGGGCAAAAGTTTTAGGTAATCAAATCAGTCTTTCAGAAGTTCATAATCAGATAACCTTAGAGTTTACTTCAATCAGACATCGCAAATTATTTTTGGTAATATAGTTCCTCAACTATTTCGGTTCTTAAAATGTACTTTACTTTCAACGAATCCGCTAAGAGCGTTCCTAATTAAAGTAAATCTAGAAAATCGGTTCGGTTGTATGGGAATTATAACATGTATGTTTTTGAAAAATGCTGTCCAAATCTATATAAAAAACAACATCATAATAACGACTCAAAGAAATAGTCAATACTAAACTCCAAATTGAAAATACATTCTAATATTTTCTTAAATATATTCAAGTCAAGTTACCTCTATGTAATTGCTGTAAATAATGTAGAGATAAAATCTGAACATGATAATGGTTAATCGATATTTGGTTCCTGTTTCTCAAATGATTATTTATGCTTTAAGTATCATGTTCAGCTCGTTGCTGTCTTCATTTAAAATACGAAGTGTAAAGTAAAGAATCATAGGAAAGGTCGATGTTTGTTTGTCGTAAATACATGCGATCGATAATTATAACTATGATTTATAGTATTTCAAAGGAAATGTCAATACAATTTACGTTTGTAAGAACAATTATCGTAGAGATAGAGATAAGAACGCCATTTTACAACTTCTTCATTTATCAAAGTTTGAAAAATATGTCTAGATTTAAAGAAGTTGTATTCTGTAAAAATCAATTTTACTTGAGACTGTCTAACACTAGTGTGCATAGGTCCTGAAATAATTAATAGTTGTCATACTCATAGGGAAAATATTATTTTGTATCTAGAGAGATAATTTGTAGAGGTTGGAGATCAAACTTGTTACATGTCTATTCCTAATGATTCGTTCCCTTTTAAACCTCTTTAACAAATCAACTGGCATGACTGAGTGCTTGACTTAATGCTGATTCCGCCAGAGCAATCTTTCCTAAAAGGACAATCGACATGATGTGTATGCCAATTTTCAGTAAACAGTTTTTCTACAATTTTTATTTTGTTGGCGGAGAAATAGAATCGTAGAAAATCTAGTTGGAGACATTACAGTTGTTATCAATTCGTTTGATGTGTTTTGATCTTGCCAGTTGATTAGGGACTTTCCGTTTGGAATTTTCCTCGAAGTTCAGTATTTTTGTGATTTTACTTTTCATATAGTTATGTTAAATGTTGAAGATCGTGGCTAACAACACAAAATAGTATTTAATTGAATATTTTATGAGCTCATGAGTTTCATTTTTTTTATTTGAAAGATGGTCATACAATAATCTTATTGTTGGATCATTTTTTAAATAAAAAAATGAAACATATGGGCTCATAAACATATGTGAATAATAGTTTAAAACAATATTCAGAGACCAAGTACTTGTACAAAAGAAATGCGTACAAGTATATGAATATTTTTTCTCCCAAAAATTGACAAATGTCTATTGATTATACCTCTATATATATATATATATATATATATACAACTCGTCTAAACATCAACCCAACAATGTTAGATCTGTAAATTTGCTTTCGCAAATTTTTGGTTCTTCCCTCGCCGGGATTCGAACCCATGCTACTGTGATATCGTGACACCAAATCGCCTGCACTGCAGCCGTCCCGCTAGACCACACGACCACCTGGGCTCTCAAAAAAAGAGCTTTCGGTGGCCATATGTTACCTTTCCACGTCAGTTTTAATCTAGCGGCGTACTACAGTACATGATATATAAGGCATGAAGATGTTATTGTTACAGATCAGCTAAATTATCTATAGTAAAGGATCCTACAAATTAATGTAAGATACAGTCACAGAAAATAATTATATTCATTTATATATATATATATATATATAAACGAGTCTAAATTGAAAACTACGTTCAAACCTATAATTGCGTTGGATAAAAACCGCAATTTTTATACGTGTGCATGTCAAAAAAAATTCGTTGTTGAAGGGTCTAAAAACAGCACACACAACATTTTCCAAAAGACCAAAAAAGTGAAAAGTGTATTTAAACAAAACGCATTTGACTAACAGGTCGAACAGCTGATGTTCTTTAACCCTGCTGACTGCCATCGACGATTGCCAAATAAAATTTATCACAAGATGTAACAAAATATATATATATATATATATATAACTCGTCTAAACATCAACCCAACAATGTTAGATCTGTAAATTTGCTTTCGCAAATTTTTGGTTCTTCCCTCGCCGGGATTCGAACCCATGCTTCTGTGATATCGTGACACCAAATCGCCTGCACTGCAGCCGTCCCGCTAGACCACACGACCACCTGGGCTCTCTAAAAGAGCTTTCGGTGGGCATGTGTTACCTTTCCACGTCAGTTTTAATCTAGCGGCGTACTACAGTACATGATATATAAGGCATGAAGATGTTATTGTTACAGATCAGCTAAATTATCTATAGTAAAGGATCCTACAAATTAATGTAAGATACAGTCACAGAAAATAATTATATTCATAAGTACGTCTGAGTCAGTGACAACCCTACAACAGATGTATCCATCGGATCGCCATCAATGATGGTGAAACATGGCTGTGTACATAATGTATATACAACTCGTCTAAACATCAACCCAACAATGTTAGATCTGTAAATTTGCTTTCGCAAATTTTTGGTTCTTCCCTCGCAGGGATTCGAACCCATGCTACTGTGCTATCGTGGATATATATATATGAGCTTACATGTAATAAGAAATAATACTACGTAATTTTGGGGTTGACGTTCTGTTTTTGATCAGGTGCAAACGGATTTGATCGACAAAGCTACCATGTCGAATCTTTGAATATATGAACGAATTGTACAATAAACTTAATTCTTAGAAATATGCGTTGATGAAATCAATGACTAAATAACTTAAGCTATCCACCAATTTGAACTCAATAACTGGCATTCATGTTTTTGTATGTATAAAACAAACCAGATACTCTGTAATTTGCCTGTTTGATGGGATAAGTTCTGGAATAATTGAAGATCATGATATTTGTAAAAAAAAGAATTTAATTAAAATCTTGTCAAACTTAGATGTAATTTGTATTTACTTTGAAGTTAGAATCCTGAACGAACCTTGCTAACGTAGAATGTCATAAATAAAAAAGGCCAGCAGTAAAGGTACTTTACATTATAAGATCAATATGATGATGACTGGTCTTTGATGTTTTATCAAACGAAATTAGTTAGCTCATTATATTGTTATTTTGTTCGGGAAACGGATGGACTAGAAATGTCAATCTTTCATTGGTATTTATCAAATAAAGTTTAGAGGAAGCAGAGTAATGAAATGTTGTGAGTACATAACAATACACGAACAGTTTACACATTTTTCTAACACTCAACAGCTATAAGACAACTGACGCACTCATTAAATCTGTCCATCCGTTCCCGTGGAAAGACCTTTTAATTAGGTTTTGATTATTTTTTCATTTTTTTCCGCTACTTATGTCTCGTTTGTTTCACAGCATGTCAATAAGATATTTGAGGTATTTGTTTAGAACAGTAATTGCGCTTTTGAAATCCCCCTTTTAACCAAACACTTTTCTATATGGGAATTTACTCCCCCGTAAATTGTTTTGTATTATTATCGGATGAATAAAAGCCTTAAAAAATACCAATAAACTTTGCCCTATAATGTCCGTTAATTCCTACGGATGATCAGTAAAACTAATACCGAACCAATCATGCTACATTTAAAAGTTATGTCCCTGTTTAAGTTCAACATAAACGGTATGTTGATACTCGTAAACCTGAAGTCATAAAGACCTAAATTGTTTTATGACAAAATGCTAAATACAAGTTTTAACTGTTTTGTTTTAAACTGACGAATCTTTTTAAAATAACAGTACTGTCAAAGTGATGCCGCCCGACCTCGATTCGTGATTTGTGTTTGAAAAGTACACGTATGCTATGCTGGTCTAGTTTTTAATTAATGCAAACTTCATTTCATTTGACTGTCCTACAACTAAAGCGCCCACATATGCTTGTGAATATGATATTAGAACATGTGCCTACGTTTAGAGTTTTAAAATAATTTTAAATATTAAAGCCGCTTGTCCCTCATGTATAGTACATGTATGGTATGTTGTTCGGTGTTTGAAACCGTATTGTGACATTCATCATCTTATATTGTAAATGATTAGTGTTTCTCCATGCATCCATTATATTATATATCATATCACCTCATTTATAGGAGACTATGAAACCATTTATCCTAACATAATACGATATTATAATCTTTTAATTATCTTAAGAAAGGGATTTATCATGTTTCTAGCGAGATGTCTAGTTATAGAAGTAATTTCCTGTCTTAACATCAACATGACGAATGTGTCTCTATGAAGGAAACAGGATCAATGTTTATGTCTTCATTAAACTTTACAATAGTCCAATTATAGATTTCTATATAGAATATATATATTTATTATACTCCTTTTCGTTTTTTTCCGTCTCAGGTAGCTCTTTACATATCTGTAAGTTTCTAATTGACGATTACGTGATATACAATGGGTTTTTTTCTTCAATTTCATCTGAATTGTTAGAAATAGGTTAAATGTAAATAACAGAGCAAAGAGTGAATATAAAATGACGACCATTTTCTTGCTGATAGGTTAAGTTTTTCATTTCCTCTTACGATGCTTTTCAATCAAAAATAAAATCAGCAATGACCAGGATATGTTCAAATCGGCAGGTATATATCGAAAAAGGGGAAATTGGATTAGTGAATATGTTACCAAACTCAGAACATTTGTACAAATTAGAAGTATTTATTTTGAAAATATTTTACCACATGGTACAAATAGAATCATGATTGACGAGGACGTTTGCCATGATTTCGGTACAAAACCTAGAATTGCAGAAAACCGAGTACAAAGGAAAAATGGAAAAGTAGGAATGTTCTGTAATTACTCATGTCACACGCATCTGATTTAATCTGGAGCAAAGGAAAAGTGTATCGTGCTTTAATTATGAGCAAATACTAAGATATTAAAATATATGTGTAGGTAACAGTACATTTTGTTGTCGTCGCGGCTCGCTCTTATTGGCAGTTATTCAAATGCTCTTTTTTGTCTCTTCTGTGTCAACAGTCGAAAAGGCGGGAAACGGTGAAAAGCGTCGCCATCAATAAGAATAATATTTTTAATTAGCAGCGAATGTGGATATAAACACATCTTTTTTTAAATTTCTATTGAAATTTATTGTTAAATCTAGAGTGGTATATAGCGACCATTTTTATAGACGTTATCATTTAAAGATCTGTCCAATTACTATAAAATAACAGGTCCACAGAGAATATACTTTGATCATGTTATGGGTAAATGCTAAAGCTTTCTTTAAACCTAGACATTTAGTACATTAATATATTTGAAAGCATTAACCGGATACGATGACCTGTCATTGTGACATAATCGTTCCGACGAATGGTATTACATTTTGTAGGTACCCGTGGGTAATAAAATAGTTTTCATATAATACAAAGTTACGCGATACAGCTTTAGAACATTTAGAATTTCAACACTATATTGCAATGGGATTTGAACGACGATAACGAAAATAACACCAACCAACATAGAAAATGTTTTGATCATTTCAGGCATAATAACTATCTTGATTGCTGCATGTGAATGGGTCGAATTTCATTATAACATGGACTTGATATGATTAATTTTAATGCAAAACAATGATATTTAATAATGTTAGTGGTACGCCATGGGTATAAGGAAATATCTTAATACTGTACGTACCTAATGAAGTTTCTGTGTACACAATATTATGCTATTAACGTAATTAGATTAGAATGCATTTTGTAAGGGTTTTTTCCGACGCCTTATCATTTTTTCAACGGCGTCGATTATTTTATTGATTGTTTGATGTAAAACGCCATCCTCAGCACTATTAGCTTTTTCGTGGCGTCATTATTTTCAAGAAAGAAACTAGAATGTCTGGTCAGAATAGCCAACCTTCGGCATGAAAAGTGACAATCCTAGTTAACAAATTTTGGTGTCGAGCGCACATGCCACGTGCGGGGTTAAAACTCGGAACTTCTGTGTTGACAGGCTAGTGTTACGGTAGTTCGACTACCTATACACACTTGCGACCAATGCCCAGAACAAACATCGTAAACAATCTTTCATTTGAAGAATAGATTTTATTATCTGTAGTCTGAATGTAAGTTAGCATTGTTCGTAATTGATTTTATTTTAGCCATAAACGGAGGGCATAAAAAAAGAGCCCTTGTTGGGCTAATAACACGTTTAGTTTAGTACCTATAAACAGAAGGGGGATAAGGTCCCCACCGCTAGACAAGGTATTCGTTCTCTAACTTTAGTGTCCCTTATCCGAATGTTATGAAACAAATACGTTGTACGGAATGCTTATTGCCACAAAACACAGATCAAGTTCGAATTCGGGTGACGTCATTTTTACAGTTCTCTAGTTTAGTCTCTTATAACGTTGTATGCAGCTGGAGCATCATATGTCCCATGGACACATTCTATATGTCTTTTAATATATATAATGGTTTTGATTTTGTTTTTCAACATGTTAAACAAAATGAGCATACCTTGTGCTTATAAAAGAAAAGGATGTCTTCCTTCCTTCATGAGCTTAGATACGCTCGTAAACTAATTCTGGCATCCACACTTTTTAACTTTAAGTCCTGGATTTACACCTTTATATCACGTACTATCCTTTAAAGATTCATCAATTAAAATCAAAAAGATTAAACCTTGCACTAATAGAATCATCAACTTAAAATATCTCACTTTATCAATATGTTATCAAGTTTGTATTCTCTATTTACAAAATTATTTCATTCTAAACAAAAATATTGAACATCAATTAGTGTAAAAATTAGACACGAAATTTGATATTTACATAATAATTGTTATGCAGTAGGATGAACAAGCAACATGCTGACGTTTATTGCATTTAATTACACTGTCACAGACTGTTGAACTAAGAACACTTAGGGACCGGTCAAAATTTCTTGATGCATGGGACCGGTGCAAAAAGAAAATTGTCTGAAATAATTCTCTTAATCCCATGGTTACTGGCAGAATAAAAATATGCTTGTCCCATGCACTTTACCTAGTAAAAAAGTGTGTGTCCCATGTTAAAGCACAAAAAACATGATCAAAGTTGTGGATACATTTCATGCTACATTGTATTTGGATAGCTGTAAAATAATGCTACTATGTGTGAACTGTATCTATTTTGCTATTATAAAGTAAACAAAACAATACATAAGCACATGTTATTGCCAACACAGGAGCCCAAACAGATGACAATATGTTATTGATTATAATAAATGATACATGTATGCAATATTAAACAATTAACATGTATGAAGTGTATGGTAGAATACATTTTTTCAAAAAAATTGCAGCTTAATTCAGAATCTGACTATTCTTAATTAACAGTGGGTAGGTAAATTTTCCAAAAAAAAAATTCCAAAAATATGATTTTTTTTTCTGCCTAGAATAAAACAATCCCCATTATTTGAATAGTCATACCAGAAGAAGTGAACATCTCGAGACAGTTAAATTTTCAAATTTAAAACGAGAGGAATGTGAAAATAGCATCAAAATTAAAGAAGTGAACATCTTCAACTTCCACTTACAACAATATTGTATTTTAAACATTTTTTTTAAAAGTGGGAAAAAAGTAAAATTTACTATCTCAACATATATTCATATTAAACACACAAATATCGTCATGATACTGGTGTCTCAGATAAAAAAAAAAAAATTTCTGTGACATGGCATAAGATTTGTTGTTCTGATGGGATCATTAGGTCGCTCAATTAATTAATTGGTAAATATTAAAAGAGATGTTTAATAGAAAAATACCTTCTGTCAGGAAAGACAACTCTTGTAAATGGGAGACAACTCTGCTTTATGGGAGGACAGATTTATATTTGACAATCATGCTTTTTTGTGCAGAAACACTATCCATGAATTCGGTTTTGTTTTTACATTTGTTAAACAGTTATACATGTAAAATATCTAATCAAATTTTTATATATTTTTTTAATTTTATATCAAAGTATTTTTTCATGTTTATTCTGTTTCAAAATTTTTTGTTGTTGCCTTCACTGTTCTTTAAATCTTGAAAATGAATTTGCTATGTTGTAACTGTTAAATTCACATTGCTAGATGTTCATGATGTTATTTTTGTTTGTTATAGATTTATCAAATAATTTTTTTTCATATACAGACATTGTTTCAAAAAGTTCATGTCCCATGCTTGCCAATAATGAAAAAAACATTGAGTCCCATTCCTATAAACACTGCAAAAAGTGCTTGTCCCATTACAGTTTGCACCGGTCCCATGCATCAAGAAATTTTGACCGGTCCCTTAGTTCAAATATCTATAAAGTTTTAGTTGCATGTCTGAGTGTTTCTGATAAGCATATCAATAATTTGCATACAGTATCTTTTCCGGTACAGAAATGATCATATCAAATCATATTGCATCATTGAATGTTTTAATTATTGTTATACACGAAATGTTAAAATTAATTTAAATTAATAAACCGTATCAGTATCTATTTTTGTATTCGGTCAACCTCAATCTCATTAATATCAATTTTAAAATATGTCAATGTTATTAATATCAAGGATAGTTTTGGTTTTTATTTGTTGTATCAGCATGGTTTATTGTTCAGACTCTGCTTATGTACGTTCGTTGTCGATTATGACAATTTGACTTCGATTGAATGCACATGTTAACTTGAGTAATGAATGCAATTAGACATTTACCCTTTTGACGCATCCGGTCTCGTTCGTTTTGGATTTCATGCGATTCCTTCCATTTTTTTGGTGATCTAAATTTTTTACTGTCTAATCTAATTTAAAAATTTTAATATTTTTCAACGGTAACTTTTGTCGCCTTATTTGACTCTAAAGTTGAGAATGGAAATGGAGAATGTGTCAAAGAGACAAAAACCCGACCTAAGGGGTGACGACAATTTTTTATTTCTTCAAAGTAATACGCAGGGTCACGTTCAGATACACTTGTTTTTTTTTATTTCCCCAAGAAAAGCATTGCTAAATTTGATGGTAGCAATTTGTAATCATCAACTCCTCATTGAAACTTTCTTACTATCTGATTAATAATAACCTTTTCCAGATTCTTTTAGAGAGCGTCCGTGTGTACTTTGCAGATTCTCTATGTATGGATATCCAGTTTGTATCCGCAACACTTACTAAACCCATCGTTAAAATTTTAGACGATCATAATTTGCACACATATCAATTCTTTTAAGATTAGAAACAAGAAGATGTGGTATAAGTGTCAATGAGACAACCTTCCATCTGAGTCACAATTTGTTAACAAAAAAACATTAAAGAGGTCAAAGTATGGTCTTCAACATGGCGCCTTGGCTCATGCCGACAGTAAGCTATAAAGGGCTCTAAAATAATGACTTGTGTAAACCATGCAAGCGGGAAAACAATTTTAAGTTTGAAATCATATGAAATTAAATGTTTAGTATAGGTGTATGAGACAACAACCCTACAATACAACAAAATTAACATGCAGTTTTCGATAAAACAATGTCTATATTATAATGGAAAATTTAATTTGGATTTTAATTCCAATATCGATGGTATGTACTATCTCCCAATTGTTCGTGGCCGTAACAGACCTTGCCAATATCACTTGAAAAACTGATGGCCTGGCGTGTAAATCTAACAATGAGATTGTTGGTTGATAAAAGATCAGGGGCAAATGTTTCATGCGTGTTTCAATGAATACAATATACTTACGGGATACATATCGGAAAAATTTGGACTTCCACTAGAAAATGACGGTATATTGAATAGAAATAGAAGTATTGCCTTTGAATAGGCTACCTATAGACCCCTCATATAGTTGTTGCAAGGGGTCTTAACGTGCAGAGTACTGGAACACTCTTCAAATGAGACATCCGATTCAACAACCACATTCTGACCGGAGGGGGCTACGTACTTGAACATCCCGCACAGCTAAACGAACGTCTCTCTTTGACCAAGTCAGGAATATGACAGTTGTTATCCATTCTTTTAATGTGTTTGGACTTTTGATTTTGCCTTTTGATTTTGGATTTTCCTTTTTGAATTTTCCTCGGAGTTCAGTATTTTTGCGTTTTTACTTTTGACAAGAGTGTTACTGTCGGTTGGAAGAAACACGAAGAAACCATATTTCTGATCCACAATTAAAAGTGAAGACCACTTCTATCATCTCATTAGAACTGTCCGAATAATCTGTCATAGAACTCTTCTACGTACCCTAGAATTGTTTTGAGAAGAAATGTCAGAATAAGGGTCTAGGTAGAAGTGACCAAATCAGTTTTAGTTAAAACTGTCATGATCAGTTCTAGGTAGAACTGACCAAATCAGTTTTAGTTAAAACTGTCATGATCAGTTCTAGGGAAGAACTGTCTAAAACTGTTCAAGTAGAACTGTCCAAATCAGGTCAGGTCGTAAGATTTTCAGCAGAACTGACTAAATCAGTTCTTACCGTAGGCTTGTCAGCAGAACTGTGTAAAACTGTTTAGCCGTAGAACTGACCAAAGCTGTCAGGATTGTAGAACAGTTATAAATGGCGTCACCCTGTAGTTAGGGCATCTCACTGGCCACCATTTTCCGTAACGAGAAATGTTGAAACAGTGCTGTGCTGAGAATTCTTAATATATATTTTATTCTTTCGACTTATATGATTGCTCAGCCTATTACCGTCTATCGGTACTGCAGATATAATAAGTAACACAGATAAAAATTTGCAGTTCACGATTGTAAAATAAATTGCATTGCAATTGCTAGCGCGGAACGATAGACAAAAAGCTGTGCTATAAAAAACACTGTTGTTATGAATGATACTCGTGTAAACAGTTCACATTGTTTCTTCCATATGGGATTTTGTCGGGTATTGAAGGTTTTCGGTGCAAACTAGAAAGTTGTCATTTTATTTTGAATATACCTGTACCAAACCAATCTGACATCGTTCTTGTACAAGATAGTTAAAACGATAACAACTTCCGAATCTTGTTAATTTGTAATAAGGATGATTGAAGCTACGAAGGGAATATTTATTGCTGTTGAAATTTACAGACTATGAAACCTCACAATAAACAAGATATAAAGCCTATAAATATAGAAGACTTTCCGAAACAAAACAAAAAATTAATTGGAAGCATAGCAATATGTTTCAATTTATAAAGATAAAATTAAAAAAAAAGGCAATATAATGTATCAAAATTGTTTGCAGCAGTAATGGTAAACGCTGAAAAGCGATTTGATTGCATGGATTGTGTTTACAGTGTTGGCGAACTCAAAAAGAATGGACCCCATACTCCTAATTTTCAAAACTCCTTAGCTGTTCGAATGAATATTTTGCATGAAATAAATCCAAGAGAAATTGAGAATGCATCGATTTCATAGTTTAATTGAGCTTCAATAACCTTTTAAGCAAATGGTTCCTGTTTGCCAACATCGTATCGTCGGTCATATTTTATAGGTTATGTGATTTTAAAATTAGGTCAAGTTCTTATGTGCATAGTTATTTTTAGCGATAAAAGACAATATAAAACTTGCGTGACCTTGTATTGATTCAACAATGACATTAAGATTCTGAATCATAAAGGAGTCTTAAAAAATGTTTTAATTGCATTTGTAACGTAGATCTATCGATTGTTGATCTTCCAAATGTAGCTGTCTATCACAACACAAACATTTGTACAATATAAATGTATGTTAAAAAAACAAAAAAAGGCGAAGAAACGTCAATACCTTGAAAGTTTGAATATACCTGGTCTTAATTTGGAAAAAAATTATCTATACACATAGAACAGACGAAAAGAAATAATTTCAACCTTAAAATGATGTTTTTAACGAGATTTATTTTGGAAAAAGTATTAAAAAAAGCAGATGAATTCAATGCTATGTCTCTGGTCGACTTTATACTAAGATACATGTATAATCATCTTAAGGATATTTCCATTTAAGACATTATGACAAATTGCCTTTCAGGTAAAAAGAGGTATAAAATAGGAACATTGGTCTGTTTATTTATTTCACATGTTTCAAAAAGTCCTTGCATCCAGGTATTAAACTCCTTTTGTGTACTATTAGATTCTGATATTGTATAAATGATTTAACAATGTAAACGACACATAAGTTTTGGTTTTAATTAATTTTGACAAATTTAGTGCATGTTTTGTATTTAAATAGTAAAAATATGGGAATTCCAAGAAGAACGAAAGTCTGTTAAAGAAACAAAATTTTGAATTTCACTTGGTTTTGCCAACTTTCTGAAATTAACTTTCAAAACAAAACAAAAAAGATGGACTTGATTTTTTTTGGCAAGTGCATGTTTTTTTGGTTAAAATTCAAATTTCCATTTTAGGTATGTGTGTGTCTTTTTTGTACTGTAATTATTATTATGTGCTTATTATAAAGTACTTATTCTATATTTTTTTTTCTATTTCATATGCTGTGTTTTGATGAAAACAGGTAGGAAAGTTTTATTTTTGTTTTAATTACAACATATTTGTATATGTCACAATGAAGGTAGGTGGTGTGCATTAATAATGTTTTCTTTTTACTCTTGTCCTATAATTGCTGTAACTTAGAAGGATAAGTAATTATATATGCTTTACCTTAGCTTGTTTTCTGAAAAGATACTTAGATTCTAAGAAAGAAAGATATAATGTTAATCATCTTTGTTACAGTTTAAAGCATGAAAGTGAAATAAACCGATATTAACATGAGTAACTTTTAGTTTAAGCTAGATAAACTAAGATTATGAAAAGTAGTTGTGACATGTCACCACAGTGGGATATGAATTTCTAGCATAACTCACACAAATTCAATGGTTATGGAATTATGAAACTTTGCATATTCAATTTTTATATTTAACCCCCTCTACACAAATTGTGTTTTCGATTCGTAATGAAGACGGAAAGATACATTCTTAAACTTCTATTAGGTACGAAAATGCGGGAAAAGACCTAACAAATAAATATATAGAAAACTTGATTCATTTTGGATCCTAATATCTAATATTACCTATTCATTGCTAAATCATTTTGATATATTGCATTTGTGTTGTATACAACAAAATAAAACACTATGCAGAATTGCTGAGAAAACACTGAGTATGATTAGTTCCAACATTCCATTATTTAGAAATATTGCTCTCGGAAAGCTGTCCAATATTTAATTATTTTCCTAGTTCAATAAGTATCTAAGTCGATTACATCTAGAAGAAAAATTGTCGTTTCAATATGAATAAATTATTAATTGTGCTAGGTTAATGTCGTCAGTTTATGATTTTTTTCTAATGTTATTAATAACATTGTTGTATTTTAACATAAATGTTGTTTCAGAAATCAGTTATAAGTATGTTGTACTGAGTATATTATAAATAGTAATGCTATTCCTTTATATATATTTGATCATATTTGCAGAACCCATTCATGTCACTTGCACTGAAAAATTCCATGATACATTTGATTTTATGCTTCAAATGAATCAGTAAAATTAAAACATTTTTGAATTTGATAAATTTTGAAATATTAATGATCTCAGTACGACATTTTTTGAACTTTTATAATAAAAATTGACAGTAAACCGAGTGTTCCTGCATTCAAATGATATTTGAAAATCTGATCCCCAAAACAAGTAAAAAAATCAAAGATTGTTTTGTAGGGATAAGGACTGGAAAATCAATCTAAGTATCACGTTTGGCTACTTAAAAGTTTACAAGTCAACAACAATTAAAGCGTAAATCGAGAATATCGAAAATTATCTTTAATTCGTCACAAGACACAGAATATCTAAACCTGAAATCATTCGTCAAAGAGCTTTCAAGTAATATCACGGACAACGCCTTTTGTATCACTTTTCGCTAACAGCATGGACGACGCTCTTGGTATTACCATCTATGGTGTTACTTTTTGTTACTTTTTAAAAGACTTACTTCATAACAGCAATAAAAGGTTAAGACGTAAAAATGGTGCTTGATTTTTATTTAATCACTGGAAATAACATATATTAACTTAAAAAGCGTTTTCAAAATATTGCATGTGTGGCACCGTTAAAGTCCACAATTCCTCTAAAGTCCACAACACCGCAAAAGTCCACAACAATTTTCCGCTAAAGTCCGAAACGCCGCTAAAGTCCACAAATTTTCCGCTAAAGTCCACAAAATGACCTCCGCTAAAGTCCACAATAACAAGTTCCGCTAAAGTCCACAAAAAAGCACCGTTAAAGTCCAAACCTTTTTTTTTTATTATCAAAAGATCAATTCGCTGGTTATTTACTCCCATTAGAATATATATCTAATAAAAAGCATGAACCCTTCTTCTTTCAAAGTATTTCTTACGAAAGCGTATCTACTTTATCTCGAAATGTCGACCTTCTCAAATTTTTGAATTCCGACCAAGTAAAAATTCAAAATTTTGATTTTTTTTTATAATTCCACCTTATGTAATAATGCTGTATTTTGATTGGATGAGAAACATGGTATTTTTCACCAATTACTATATATTGAGATTTTCTTTTCTCTGCCGGGGTTTTTGCCATCAGGGAATTCCATGTGCCGGGGCAAATACCATGGCAGATGGGGAATACCATGTCTAAAAATAACTCCATGAATTATTTCTATTCTAATATAACAAATTCATGGTCATTCTAAATACATGGTTCCAGATGACATATTTAGGTTTAAAAGCATCATTATTGAATTTGGAGCGAATGACGTAAAAATTCCGGGAATGACGTCATAATTTAAACTCAATGGATAAGTTACATAAAACTGGAATCCACTTGTATTACACTTCACTGAAACTGATGAACAAAGTGTAGCAGTCAGCCGAGAATCAGCTTATTATCATATAAAGGGGGATATTTATACAGTCAGTGACCGTACATAAAAAAAAATGATAAGAAATGATTATACGGTCAATGCAATTTGACTGTGCAAATAGCACAGCTGCAGTGTATACAAAAATTATACATTCAAGTCGAAATTGATACCTGATTATAATAAACCTCCTGAGGTGGAACATTTGGTGGAATTAAACAATTTCACATCTGAGCGTCACTGATGAGTCTTATGTAGACGAAACGCGCGTCTGGCGTATAAAATTATAATCCTGGTACTTTTGATAACTATTTACATCATTTTTACAAGGGGTATTTGCCAAAAATACCGGTTTCGAGGTTATCAAATTTCCCTCGCCAAACGGCTCTGGACATTTGTACCTCTCAACCGGTATTTTTGGCAAATACACTTGTAAGCATGATATATTTGTATAAAACTCGAAATTTCGACTTTTCTAAAACGCAAAAGTTCGACTTTTCTCAAACTCAAAATTTCGACTTTACTTCAAACTCAAAAAATGACTTTTCTTAAATTCAAACTTTTGACTTTTCTTATGATGCGTTAACACGTTATTCGAATTTGATTCGCATATATATAACTAATTCGAATTAAGGCCCCCGCATAAGGGACATACATTGGCAATAATACCACATCTTCTTTTAATATGTAGTAGAAATTAAATCAGCAGTGAACTTCTTTTTTCAAAGTCGAAATTTTGACATTTCAAATCTATAAAGGAGTAGGTCCGGTAAGGACTGATTTTGGTCTCATATTTCAGGTTCATCTGACGATAGATTTTGACCACTTTTTAAACACTTAAGTGTCTATTTTATTTAAATCAAGTAGTTTTTGTCAAAGATTTTAACTGATTTAGTCATTAAAAACGATCCGATTCAAGCTCAAATATGAAAAATCTACCAAATATGCCGAAAAGTGTCACTTTTCAGACGGTTTGTGTCAAAAATGAAAGTGGCCGCATCCGTGTTCATCCTAAACCTTTATATATGTTATTTATTATCATTAATAGTTATCAAAAGTACCAGGATTATAACTTACATTTCAATATTAAGGATGAACACGAATGCGGCCACTTTCGTATTAAACAAAAACCGTCTAAAATTTAACTAAAATGATAGAATTGTAAAGATTTCAGTAATTTAGCACGACTTAATGATGCTAGTACCCGATATATGTGCATCGTGTTGTAAAAAAACAGCCCATTTATGTAGCAGAAGCATTCTACTTTTCAATAAATAACTAAAAGTTTACATTTTAACAATTTTGTAAAACTGTTATATTTTGGGGCAAAAGCAAAAAAGGGTCTTACTGAACCTACTCCTTTCGACTTTAACTCGAAATTTTATCTATTCAAATCTCGAAATTTTGACTTTTACTTGAAACTTTGACATTCTTAAATCTTGAAATTTATTCAAACTCAAAATTTCTGTCATTATTTTCTTCCGAATGAAACTCTTCAATATAAAATGATTATCCTTATCTTATTTACAGAACCAAACGAATTTCTGAAAATAAATTGCCAAAATGTGTGGATCCTCGGTTGCTTTAATAATTTGCGTCCATGTCTTCTCCTCCTAAAATTGTAAATATAACTGTGTTTAATTACTAACATCCTATGTTTAAATAGTGAGGACACGACAAAAATTTCAGTTTTAAATTTTTTTTGATTTTTGTTTTAAGTCGAGTTTAATAATGCCTTGTCCGCACGTACATTTGATTCGAATCGAACTAAGGCAAATCGAATTCGCTAATCGTGTTCACACACTCTTCTTTTTTTAATTCGAATTGATTTGAATTGTCTAATTTGCATTACCTAATTCGCCTTAGAAATCCGTTTTTATTGATACGAATTAAAAGTCAGCGACGTTCGGACAGTAAAGCGAATTTGACGCGTATGGCAATTTGAATTGGGATTTACGTTTGGACGTAAAAGGTTTCGAATGAGAATTAAAACTAATTCGAATTAGTTATATAAATGCGAATCAAATTCGAATTACGTGTGAACGCATCATAAGAAAAGTCAAAATTTTGAGTTTAAGAAAGTCATTTTTTGAGTTTGAAGTAAAGTCGAAATTTTTTAGTTTGAGGAAAGTCGAAATTTTGCGTGTGAAAAAAAAATCAAAATTTTGAATTTTAACTTAGTGGTATTTCAAAAATTTGAGAAGGTCATCGAGATCAAGTCAAAATTCTAAGATTTGGAATGTCAAAATTTCGACTTTGAAAAATATTTCAATACAAATTTTATGTTTACTATGTCCCTAATACGCTTTCGTAAGAAATACTTTGAAAGAAGAAGGGTTCATGATTTTTATTAGATATATATTCTATTGGGAGTAAAAAAAACAGTGAATTGATCTTTTGATAATAAAAAAAAATGTTTGGACTTTAACGGTGCTTTTTTGTGGACTTTAGCGGAACTTGTTATTGTGGACTTTAACGGCGTTTTCTTGTGGACTTTAGCGGAGGTCATTTTGTGGACTTAAGCGGAAAATTTGTGGACTTTAGCGGCGTTGTGGACTTTAGCAGAAAAAATTGTTGTGGACTTTAGCGGTGTTGTGGACTTTAGAGGAATTGTGGACTTTAACGTTGCCACACATGGAAGCTGGTAAAAAAAAATCAAATTATAACAATTAACCAAATAAATAACCGATTGTTTTTATGAAAAAAAGTTATACACTGTCAACAGTAGGGACTTTATTTTTCCGAAGATCTGATATAATTTTTCAAAAGATAGAACAAAAGGCAGTTCGAATGAATTATAGCGTATTTTAACACTCTTTTAATTATGTTCTTTTACAAATTAGCTTACAAATATTGATCATTGAAAAGTTGATTAACCTGATTGATTTATCTCCCTTTGTTCTAGTGTACGTGGTAAGATACTACAGCAAGTCATCGATAATCGTCGGTTAAACGAGGGATTTTCATTATTGGACAATATAAGACGACCTTTTTTTAAACAAATTGGTATGAAATAAAAAAAAAAGTAAAGGAAGGACGAAGGGAAAAAAACTGAGAGACATGTCGAAGTATTCTACTCAAGTATAAGTAAACATTATACAGAAACGCATGTTTTTGCTGGTATTTTTTAATATGAAATTATGTAAAGATGGAATAGATTGTTTTATCATGAATCATAAGCCTTGCCACAAAATATACAGTCCCAATCTAAATAGTAAATCATTTAATGTATTTAGTATAGACCATTACTCTTGTCTGGCTTCCTAACACTTCTTATATTGTTTTCTGTATTTATATCACTTTTTGTGTCGAAAACAATTTAATATGGATATAAAGTTAATTAACTTTTTCACTTTTATGCACCAAATATTCGTAACATTATGCAATCATTTTGAAATTTAGTAAATAGCATGCACTTTTATAGCGAATGTTTATTCAAAAACCTCTTGAATGTTATTACGGAACTTTTTTTATTTATATCAGTATTTAATATAGATATTTGTATATTTACATACATAGAATAACATTAGATGAAAAAATAGCAAAGTGCTTGCTGGATAAGAATTGTTTCACAATTGAAAGTTTCAGTTCTAAAATGGAAACAATTGAGAAAAAACAGTTGTTTTACACCTAACTTGAACAACGCACATATAGTAGTTTAACACAAAAACACTTAAATAAGAAAGAGATTTTTTGGAAACAAGATCTTCATGTACATGTAATTCTATAAGTAGACGAACAGACATGCAGACGGATTCGGATTGCATTATTCTTTTGAACTTCACAGATCGATGGACAGACGTTTCATTTAATAATAACCAACAAATTATTTAAATCGATCTTTTAAAATTTTCTGAATGTAGTGAAAATGTGAAAAATCTGTTTTACATCAGTATGTTGCACTATATTAATTTTGATAATTTGTGCTTTTGTTTTGTTTCTTTTCAAAACCAGAGAAATAGTCAAATTAGCTTATATAGCCAGTCATGATTCATTCTCATTACAGTCTTGGCTGTCTCGGTTCCGTTTATTCAATTCAATTGTTATCCAAATTACAGCCTTTTAAAGCCACTATAGATCCTGGCACTTATGAGGTTACCAGGTTAATGTACTTTCCCATTCCAGAGATGGATATTTCCTGAATTAAATAGATGCATTGTGTTAGATTATTCAATACTAGTATATTTATTGAATAATTAAAAAGTAAATATTTGAACACATTTTCAATGGTAGTCGAAATAAGTCAGTATCAAATTGCTCATTTAAAAAGTAAATATCGAACAGAAGTGACCGCAATAAATGTGTTATTAGAGCATTGTTCGTTAGGACATTGTCCTACGCTTATACCTCCATTATCGAAAAAGATATTTTTTGGGTCAACATAGGCAGTATGAATATAGACAAATCGTTCAAATAATATATTGGAAGATCGACTATTCCCAAATCAAAAAGTATGACCAAATTACCGACCAAATTACCGAAGTCAAACATGTCCAAAGCTGATTAAAAAAAAGGAAAGTTCATTATAGCTGACAAAATTAAACGCTTTCAATCAAACAAAAGTTACAAGTGAAAAACAACTAAAGGAGAAGAATTTATTAAGTAGGGTATATAATGTTATTTTAAAAAGATGATAGACAAAACAGAATTCTGGTTGTATTTAGTAATTGATTGTGTAGTTTGCATACTTGTTAAATGTCAGTTGGTATTTTATAATTATCTTATAAACACTACTACCCCAGTGAGATTTATTTCCTGCCATTTTACTAACATTTTAGAATATTTTCGATTTTTCAGTATCAGATTTGTAATTCATTTCATTTATCTTATGAATGTATCTCATCCATCATACCGAGTAAGAACACTTTGGGATTTCTGATTTACAGATTTATTCTCGCTAAACTTTACACCAGTCTTTCTCCTTTTGGATTACATGCGATTCCATCAATTTATATTTTAAACTAAATTTCTTAAATAACTGCGCATAAGTGTTTTTTTTTAAAGATATTTCTTTTTTTCTTTTAATGGATATATTTAAAGTTGTTAATTTTTACATTTAAAATAAGATATTTAAAAAGAATCTTATTAGTGGACGAATGGTGCACAACTGCAGGTTTTTATCTTTCTAATTCGAAGGAAAGAGCACTTTGAAATGAAAAATAACATGAGTTGACACTTTTGTAATGGACTGATATCGCAAGCCGCTTCATTGAATAAGGCCTTTAAACTGCCTATGACTGCCTATGACTAGTACATTCAAAAGTAACAGCCATGTTATAATGAGTCGGTATTTGGAGTAATAAAAGAAATGGTTAAATTTTATCAACTGTACATTCTTTGTACAACGTATTTAAGAAAAAAAATAAGCTGTAGGAATAACTAATAGACCTAACCGTTAGTTGTTTTGTTGAGAGATCTGCAATGCACTGTTGATTGTAATCTGGCTACTGTCAAAGCAAGCTTCACCAACTATACAACGACACATTTTAAGTATTGTGTATGCATTATTATAGATTTAACGCCTTTTCAAATGAATTTATTGGTGTATAAACTCGACCATTGCTCTGACAAACAAATGAAAGTCCGAAGGACTTTTATGATATGTTTGTGAGTGAATTGGTCCAGTTTATACACCAACAAAATCATTTGAAAAGGCGTTTAATTTATAATTATTAATATGAGCGTCACTGATGAGTCTTATGTAGACGAACCGAAACGCACGTCTGGCGTACTAAATTATAATCCTTGTACCTTTGATAACTATTTACACCACTGGATCGATTCAACTGCTGGTGGACATTTTCCCGTTTGCAAAACTTTGATTTTTTTTCGAAAAACTAAGGATTTTCTTATCCCAGGCATTTATTAACTAGCCGTATTTTGCACAACTTTTTGAAATTTTGGATCCTCAATGCTCTTTTACTTTGTACTTGTTTGGCTCTATAAATATTTTTATATGAGCGTCACTGATGAGTATTATGTAGACGAGACGCGCGTCTGGCGTACTAAATTATAATCCTGGTACCTTTGATAACTATTTACACCACTGGGTCGATGCCACTGCTGGTGGATGTTTCGTCCCCGAGGGTATCACCAGCCAAGTATTCAACACTTCGGTGTTGACATAAATATCAATAATGTGGTCATTTTCCGTTTACAAAACTTTGATTTTTTTTCGAAAAAACTACGAATTTTCTCATCCCAGGCATAGTTTTTGGTGGGGTTCGTGTTGTTTATTCTTTAGTTTTCTATGTTGTGGCATGTGTACTATTGTTTGTCGTTTTGTCTTTATCATTTTTAGCCATGGCGTTGTCAGTTTGTTTTAGATTTATGATTTGACTGTCCCTTTGGCATCTTTCGTCCCTCTTTTACTTTAGCCGTATTTTGCACAACTTTTGGGAATTTTGGATCCTCAATGCTCTTCAACTTTGCACTTGTTTGGCTTTATAAATATTTTGATATGGGTGTCACTGATGAGTCTTATGTAGACGAAACGCGTGTCTGGCGTACTAGAGATTAATTACAGTCCTGGTACCTTTGATAACTAATTAAACACCAATAAATTCCTTTTAAAGGCGTTAAATCCTTATAATTCCATAAATTGGAGATATGGAATATTTTTTCTACACTCCTTACCTCTATCATACGCAAAGTGTATATTCATGTCATTGAATAAGCCTGTTGCATGTATATATTTGTCGGTTAACGCAAACATAAGTATGTACTCAATGAAATGTGATAAAAAGTATACTGCAAAAACTCTTATTATCATCTTGAATAAATTTTGTTGACATCAATGTTATTATCGCCGCCATCTTGGTTACATTGGTTACGAAAAGAAGTTCGGTCAACGTCGTTTATCGAAAAATAACCAACGTCGAGATCAACTACCGAAAGTCCTCTCGACCAATCATATCAACGCAATCTCTATTAAGCAAATCATATTAGAAATATTACATTTTAAAGTCTTTTTAAATGATTATTAATCAATGGTATTTCAGATGCGGTTGTTGGTCTTTCCTTTTGACAATGATTTTGTCTGGTATCCTTCACATGCTTGTCCTGTTAGACTTCTGACACTTTTTTCTGATGGTATCTTATGCAAAACCTAACACTGCTAAATTCATTATATATTCTATGATTAAACAAATAAACTTATATTTATGCCTTATATTGAAAATTATGTTCAGCTGTTTATTATTAAACTATTTATTGTCAGAATTCAAGTCAATATGACATTAATATTTTTAGGTCAACATTGTTGAATTTTTTATTGATGAAACCAGAGTACCATGATTCCTATTGTGTTGTCTTTTATAAAACAAATATTTACCTCTTACATTTGAGTATATGTAAATATCATCCTTACAATTTACTCCACGCGTCCCCGTCTGAAGCATCTCAAAACTAATTGAATTCTGTAATATGCATTATCAAATTTCAAAAGGATATGAAGTATCTTCAAATATCAGATATTACTGAATATACAAACACATACTACACTGCATAATTCGATTTGCTGATTTTCAGTAAAGGACAAATTTGAAATGCTTTCAAACAAGTAAGATTGTAAAGTATAAATACTTCGACAAACAATTCAAATCTGATATCGAATTAATAATCACAGATTGCACTTGATAATTAATTTTTGATTGCAAGTGGGTACAGAGTAAATGACAAAATTCTATAACTGCAGCTTGAATCGAATTTCTAACACCTAAACAAACAAATTGGAAATAAATGACGACTATTCAATTACAAATTATGCGATAGAATTGCGTTTTTTGTTAATATGTGGGCGCAGAATGAATGAAAAAATAATAAAATACAGAACAAAGAGAATGCCAATATAAGTACTTTTGCAAACAAAATAAAAATTTGAAAATTAAAATATAATATTTTAATCTATATTTGATTGTAATTCAAATTTTTATATAATTCCGGTTGCCTCTTCAAGTCAAATAATGGTTATGGTTTCATTTTAGTTTTTAATTTCATTTTTAATAAATACATTTAGCATAATCCAAGTTTTGTTGAGGTGAAATGTACTTAATTGTTTCTTTATTTTATTTTCTGTATTGACTTTTTGTACACAAATCAACTTTGGTATTGCACTAACTGTTATCACAAAGTTGCTGCGTAAAATTAATCGGAAATACAGCGGCTGAGATTAGAATAATTAATAGCATGACTTATCTAAAAATTAAATAAATTGGGTTTGAATTAAGTATCAACTTTTCATTAAAATGGTATTATAAAGAACCTGTAACTTTTATTGAATGTAATACTAATATAACAGAGTGAAAGGTTAAATCACAAAAATACTGCACTCCGAGGAAAGTTCAAAACGGAAAGTCCCTTATAAAATGGCAAAATCAAAAGCTTAAACACATCAAACGAATAGATAACAACTGTTATATTCCTGACTTGGTACAGGCATTTTCTTCTGTAGAAAATGGTGGAATAGCTTGATTTTGTAGCTAACCTCTCACTTGTATATGTGAGCTGGTTATTCGTATACCTTCTTCTGTGTGTCTTAATATTCCTCTGATTAAGATTAATTTGGTAAATTCTGACACTTTATTGTTCTTATTCTTACTTTGTAACCTTGTTAGTGGATACTTTATTCACATCTTTAAGACTTATATCATATTAAACATTGTACAATGGTTGAGAATTGTGTATTTATTGTTATAAACCTGTCTAGACTCTGGATAATTTAAAGCTAGTAGACACATTTTATTGTATACACTCTTCTGCCTTTTGTGGTGTTTTTAGTTGTTAAGTTGCCATTCCATTGATGTATAATCAATTATTTTTTTTAACATTATATGAAAATAAATTTACTGACTGATTGACATTAAGATGGTAGTTTATTGACAGTTCTAATGTTTGGACAAAAATGTCTGTCTAGTATCAAGCTTTGTTTAGTCTGGTGAAGGTTGTTCAGTCTGGTGAAGGTTGTTCAGTCTTGTGATGGTTGTTCATTTCCAACAATACAGACCGACAATTTTCTCTAATGAGTTGGAAACTCAAATATCTTGATACACTAGATCTCCGAATTTTCAGTAGATGTGTACTGGTCATCTGCCAGTTTATGTTCTTCGATAAAAAGACATTATTGTAAATTTTAAGTTATTTGATATTTCTTGCGCACAAACTTATTTAAATCAAATATTTCAAGGGGTAAGGATGGTACAGTTCATATTTACCAAAAGCTACATGATATAGGAGAAAACAACAGTGTTTTGCATTTACGCGGAACTTATACTCAGAGATGAACATATGAATTTCAGATTCTAGTACTGTTTTCATTATAATTTAAAAAACAAATCTTATCCTTTTATGTTATTTTTGGGGATGATTTTGGGTTTCATTACAATTATTGTTTGTGTAATATTTATTTATTTTTTCCATTTTTGTTATGGGGTGGATCTTCTGTATTTGACCCATATACTAACGTAATAGTATACCCATTTTTGTATGAGATGGCCTAAAGCAAAATGTCAAGTCCCTATTTTTCTATGTCTGCAAATATATAGTTTTGAAATAAAAACAGGAGTGATTTTGTTTTAATTTGACAATAGACACTATTAGTAGAGATGCTAATTGGGATTTCAGGCATAAAAAGATATAACAATGTATATGCAACATTTTATACTATTTTAATCAGTGCTGTTAAGTTATACTATTTAAGCAATTGAGTCTTGGTATTGTGAATTCAATAGGGCAAAATATCGTATTGTGAATTCAATAGGACAAATAACCGGTCATAGTTGTACGAAGCAACACTGCTGTACTAAGCAATTCTTACTCGTACATTTTCCATGCCAAGTGTTCTTTTACTGTCTTATTTTTATATCATTGTCGACCATAAAATATTTTATTTTATGGCAAAGAGTTTAAAGAGTTCGTGGAAAATTATTCCCTAGATAGCATAATGATTGAACCTGACATTACTTGTACTTGGAACATGCACACTTTAACGTAATTAACTGATTGTATTTGTTGTTTAGGTAAAACTTCTTCATTCATCAAATATTGTTTTAGTAACTTGTTAATGGTAATCAATTTAACATGCTTAGTTTACTTTTTACAAGTTAGTTTATTATTGTGTTTAATTTTGATTTTGAAATCTGAGCTTTCTCTTGAAAAGATTAAGCAATACCAGTTCCATGTCAAACCATGTGGTAAATTTTCTAACAGCTGATTTACTGACTTATGTGGCCGAAAATAACATTACATATATACATATAGTCCTTGCATTTGTTTGTACTGTATTTCTAGAGTTCTCATTTTGCCGGTGTTTTGATCATTGTCATATTGGCGTGAGATTTGAAATAAAAGTTGTTATCTGCAATCTGTTTCTATGTACGATTGCGGTTATTTGTTTGTTGTTGGTTGTTGTTCAGTGTTTCTGTTGGTCTTTTGTTTCCCTCTTATAATTGAAGTGTTTTTGCGGTGTTAGTTTGTTGCCAGGATGAGTGTTTGCCTAATCGGATTTTGCTCAATGAATAGCGGTATACTACAGTACCTGTTTATTTAGGTGCAATTATTTGCTGAGATGTGAATTGTTAAATGACAGCAGCATCTATATGTCTAAATGTGAAATAGAATAAATCTTGCTAAGATGTTTTTTGTTTGCCATTGAGGTTTCGTACGAATTCTGCTTCATATATTTAAGATTTGTTGAAACTGCCTCTATCGTGAATGATGTAGTGTATGATTGCAATATTTTTTGTTAATTTCAAGTTCGTGTTTTTTTAATGTATAAATAAGTATTTACTTTTTAAAAACCTTGTACCATTTTTTCAAAAAAAGTTATACTTAAAAGGTCATTTTCAAGTATAGAGCAAGAACTATTCCAGCCTTAGTGTTCCAGACATCTGGATTACATAAAACAATAGAGTAATGCCTTAACGAGTCCTAATTTGTTTCATTGGAGGAAATGCACTTTATATTACATTATATTGATCAATGTGTGTTGGAAATGTTATTTATATTGTATATTGATCTTATTTAATGTCACGAGTCCAGACAGAAGCGATAATTCGAAGCACAATACGATTAAAGACAAAATAAACTTCATCTCACATCAATATAGCTGTTAAACTGTATAAAAGTTTAAAAGCTCTGTATTTATAAATCTGAAACAACCCTTTACTACGCATGTGTTCTATAATGTTCATGTTTACAATGAGGCCAGATTCCGCACATACTTTGCTAGTTTAATTTTGGCACAATCTATGAAATACTTAGATTAAAGGATGAGGCTAATTCCTCGTGAAGGTTTAGTTAAAAAATAGCTTATCAAAATAACCTTTCAAATTTTGTGTCTCTGTAGTAAATAAGCATATTATTATTGTGAGTGTGCATGTTAAGTGTTTGTTTTTTGGTGCATATGATCAAAGTAAAAACACATTGTTGGAAAAACATTTTAAACTTGTTTTCTGCTGTAGTAAATAAACATGAGTATTGCAAGTACGCATGACAAATGACATATTAAATAGTGCGCAAGAAATATTTATCAGGTTTGTTGTGAATTATTATGGGGTTGAACATGTATAGAACATACAACGACTTATTATATATCAAGTCATAAAAAATCAACCCGGTCTCAGCAAAAGATCGTTTTTTAAGTATTTTTTTTTAGGGTTTTCAATATAAGGCTGATCTTTTTTACCTTTGCATTCAATATACATTGCCATGGTTATCAAAACTATCATGTACGAAGAGGGGGGCAAGGGGGGTCCCCATAACAGCAAAACAGTGAATTGATTTTGTGAAAAACAGATAACAAGGAATTGTAAAGGGATAATAACAGATAACAGTAAATGAAATTTGAAAATAAATCTGTCCAGGACCAATCCAGTAGATGACTTGTAGATCTTAGTATAAAACTTGTGGTATGGACCTAGAAAATTGTAATTTTTTTAAACAAAATGTTTCGGCTATTGAGGCAGTTCTGCCTTGGTTGATTTTATTTCCTTAACTTGTATAACAATAAGTTAAAGTATGCATGTTGAATTTTTCTGAACACAATAACTAGTTTCTGTTTTTGATATAGGGATACTTTTAATCTAGGGCATTTGAGGGATCAATTTTTAATGATTTAGGTTTTTTTATTTAATTTTTAAAAAAAGTGCAGCAAATGACAATTTATTATCAATTTAATTTTTTGATTTTTTTTCTAAAAAGCAATATATATACTTTACAAGTTATAAAAAAAAAACCAAACCATTGATGCACAATAATTATTTTTATTTAATGACCTCATAATAAAACTTACTTATAAAATACAAAAATACCCAGATCAGTGGAGACAGGACATGTAACTGTAACATGCATGCCAGTTATGGTTATTCTGATAATAGAAATTGACTCAAGTGACAATTCTGATAGTATAATAGAAATTGGACCTAGTGAAAATTTGGATAACACCAAGTGAAACACCAATTATGTAACTTATTTGCAATTATAGAATATGGAAAATTTGGGTACAGCATTGGAGAAGCTGTAGGATTTTAAAAAGGGTATTTGTCGAAAAATTTAACTGAAGACACATCTGTATTTGCATCAATGGTTTCTCAGCTTCAATTTTCGCCATGTGAATCAGTTAAAAAGCTTTTAAAAATATGGTGGTCAAGGTTCTCTTTCATGTAAATGAAAAGAGAGGGAGTTGCACTTATAATATAAATGCTAAAGAAGAAGATGTTGTATAATTCCCAAAGCCATAATTCAAACCCACACCACTTAGTAATGTAAAACAATTCAAAGGAGAAAAATAACTGTCTAATTTATCCACAAATTAGTGAACGAGAAACTTAGTAACACAGTAACAAACTACAACCACTGAATCCAGGCTCCTGACTTGGAAATAGGCACAGACAGAATGTGACTGCGTCAACATTAGCATGCTAGTTGGTGTCCAATCCTCCCCTAATCAGGGACAGTGGTGTAATAGACAAATAAAGATTATTAATGTATGTGGTCATTGAATAAAAAAAATCTATAGGGTGTACCAATTCTTTTTTTATATCAAATTCCATACTATAAGTTATTGTACAAGTAATAAGTGAATTATAATTTGTACAAAATGCTACATGTTCACAGAAAATGGAACTTATTACAAAGGATAACAATAATTTATACCGGATTGGTCCTGGGTCCAATTGATTTTATATGTGTATGTGATGTATGTTACTGAAATTCTTCTGCAAATACAGGGCCACCCGATATCACCAGTAGAAAGACCCCAATAGATATACATTGTAAGAAGATGTTGTAAGCCTTCCAATGAGACTATTATCCATTCAAATCACAATTTTCAATTATGTATCTTCAATTTCTACGGAAGATTGGCTGTCAAAATGCTAACATTCAAATTTTCAATAACAGTTCACACTAACAGCAAATAGAATCTCACAATAACAGATAACAAAATAGAAAATAGTCCTATAACAGCTAACAGAGAATAAGACAATAACAGCTCACAGTAAATATATTTTCAGAATAACAGATACTGTGGATTCATTAATATTCGTTGGATACTAATTTTCGTGAATTTCGTGGGTACTGGTGAACCACGAATTCAAATGTCCAACGAATAGCATATTTTGAATAGGCTTTATATACAGCGATTCATAAAACCACGAAATTTAATATCCACGAATATGCAAGTTTTCAGCAATCCACGAAAATTGGTATCCACGAAAATAAATGAATCCACAGTAACAAAGAATTAAAGTGCCCCTTAACAGCATAACAGATAAACCCCTTGCCCCCCTCTATAAAGGCAACCGTAGTGTACCGCTGTTTGAAATACATAAATCGATTTCGGAAAAAAACAAATCCGGGTTAAAAACTAAAACTGAGAGAAACACATCAAATATAAGAGGAGAACAACGACACAACAGAAAAAATAACTTAAATGTTACACAGCATCGAACTATAATATAACAATCATTGACAATGGCAATTTTCCTGACTTGGTACAGATCAATTTTTAGAAAAATGGTGGGTTGAACCTAGTTTTTGTGGCTAGACAAACCACCCGCTTCTATGGTAATGTTAAATATAAAATTAAACTGACAGCATTACATAACAGGACTAAAATACAAATAAATGGGAGGACAGGACGGAGAAACACACAAATAATAGCTATCAAAACGTGTCAGACATTGAAATAAAAAAATAACATGCTTTTGTACACCATTTCTTAAATGTTTAATTTTTCATTAATGTTTATACATATACGTGATCTCTCTCGTTTACATCTCTTTAAACCAAAAAAAATTACTTTAAATATTTGTTGGCACGCTATCAAGAAACAAAAGTGCAATACACATATATTTTCCATGAAAATAAAATTTGACCCCTGGTCATTGTAGTTTCCACTATATCTTACTTTTCTCTTTAATCAACGCCCAAACCTAGTAACAAAATGCAATTTTAAAAACGTGCATGCTAACTGGCCATCTTATATCATCATTTCTATGACAACATAAATGTGTATCCTTGTTTAGATAATGCCTCATTCTTTCATATTTTCCCAGCGATTGATGTATTACACCGCTAAGGTTACATAGCCATTATCCAAAATGACTTTTAAATATCATATAAACATGGAAGAAAGACATTGAAATATGGGGTGCTTAAAATGAAATGAAGTTGAATGCAAGGCTATTTACACGTGGTATGATCAAATGTCGGAAGTTTAAGATTTTTTAATTGATAGTGTACTTCAAAAAGTTAATAAAAACTTAAGTGCAGAAACATGTTAGTAACAAACAGGCCTGAAGGATTTATCGTTAAATGACAGATTTGTGTCCGTGTCGATTTCTTTCGGCGTGATTCAATAAAGTAATCCGTTAAAATGAAATTGACATTTGATTGACCTGATGTCTGTTGGTTGCTGACATTTTCACCAATTGAATCTGCAAATTTTGTAACGGACTTAAAGACAATCTCGTTATTAGAAATTTAATTCCTCTCTAAATCGCATTATATGAACTATAGAAAGACGCACGATTAAGTTTGTCGTGTGATTTGAGACATGTTTTCAAACTCAATCGCAATTCGATTTTGTTATCGTTAACGAGGTTTATGTGTCTCACATTAATTCTGTTTTGTTTTATATTCTGCTTATTAAATAAAAGCTAGATACCATTCTTAGAGTTTTATATTCCACAAAAACAAAAACAAAACATAAATGTTGTGCGTTTAATCATTGTTCGAGTTTCTTTTTTTTTTTTTTAGAAAAGACTAATCTTTCCATTATTCATCTAATATGATGTTATTGTACAAATCAAATATGCATTCAGACAATGATACTGCAGTGAATAACAGACAGCTCTCCGGTAATGTCTATTTTGTATGCGATATAAATGAGATTCAGTAGTGTCTGGTTTTATGCTATGTACATTTTCTGATAATAACTGTTATGTTTACACAAACAGATATTAATATGTGTATGATTAGATATTATTTTCTGTCTTAATGTGTGAATGCTACGTTACCGTTAACACATTAGCTGTAGCCCATTCTGACAATATATAAATTTATTGATGAAATATGTTAATGCCTGTTTCAGTTGTTTCTAATGTTTTTTTCTCTTATAGTTGGTTTGTTTCCCTTGCTTATGGTTTGTGTCCTAGATTCGTTTATCTCAATCGATTGATGACCTTTGAACACCGGTATACTAGTGTTGCCTTGCATTACATATTGGTCTTTATTTTTGCAAATGGTTACAGATATACTCCTTTGACTGCAGACTACTGTTGCAATAACCTAACCACCTTATTCCTAATTCTTTTGGTTATCACCATATTTTCCGTATTTACAATTATTCCAAATACTATTCGTTACCACACTCGAGATTGATGTTGTCTTTAATTTAATTAAATTGTGCGTTTTAAAAAACAAATGCATTAAGGCATTGAGTAAAATATAAAATAAAATAAAAAGAATAAGTAAATACATCAAGGATCCCCTGTCCAAAGTTATAATTAAATTTGTTTTCTTAAGGAACAAAGATGACGTTCACGGGTTTACTAAACATTAATTAGATATAGGAAGATGTGGTGTGAGTGCCAATGAGACAACTCTCCATCCAAATAACAATTTAAAAATTAAACCATTATAGGTTAAAGTACGGCCTTCAACACGGAGCCTTGGTCTTCTTATCTAATAAGCTTCTTGTAAATTTTGATTGAGATTATTTATGCTAAATCTTTTTAAATATGATTTAGCATGTTCGTTTTATATAATGATTTCATGGATGTCTCCCAATTCAATCCTTGTTGCTAAATTAGCAGCATTCTTTCTAGTTCTAAGTTCTGATTTCCAAAACGCCAAATGAATGATGTCTAAAGATTACTTAACTTGTTACAGATACTTTTAATTGCTATCTCTTTCCTTTTTTGAATATATAAATATTAACATCTTATATATCTTATAAAATATACGATATATCTAGTAAACATACTGACTTTTTTACTATGAAACTCTGTTTTACTGTAACAATATCGTTGCTTTGTTAGTTTAACCACAACATCAACGATCTGCTTAACCTTTCGAAGCTCTTATGATAAACACAGTTTTTGTTCGGCTTCATTTTGCTCAATTATGTGTTCTATGCTATATTTTTATACTGGTGATTGTTATTTTGAGGTTTTGCCATGGACTTATCAATTGATCATCAATTTGTGAGTTTGTATATCCCTGTTTTGTTTCTTGCTATTGCCCTTTTAAACTTCTAATATTGTAATAAATGTATTCGTATACTATATATATAGCATGATTATATTTAGACTCGTTCATATTAGATAATAGAAATGTGCTGAAAATCATTTTATATTTTATTTTCCGATTAAAATTGGTCTTCCTTTTGAAAAAAAGAAGAAAATATTCACTTAAACTTATTACCAATATAATACACAATCAGCTCCAACTGATCTACAACTATAATTAATTAATCATAACATGATATTATCATAATTCTTCCCATCAAAGTTTTCAATGAAATTTCATTTTGATTAATGGTTAATACTGAAATAGCTAAATATTGTACGACCTAATCGATTACTACAAGACTGGTTAAGTTTCAAAATGTTTAATATTCAAGTTTTAATTGTAGTCAATGAAAGTTGAATTATTAAAACGTTAGAACTCTCTGTGGAGACAACTAGATAAATTGAAATGAAAATATTTTTCAAATTCCCATTTAACTGTGTTTTAGGACAGGCCATTGTATCACTTGTCAAGAAATCAATAACATGCATAAAATATTAATAGTAACAGCTTATAATAAATAGGTTATGCATCGTACGGTTCCAAACTTCATTAACAGTTCAAGAAATGCTATCTCTCAAGTGACTGAAGTTGATTGTTACGGTCGTGCTAGAACTGCTCATCTCTTATAATAAAACATGAAGCTATTATTTCACCGATGAAATATTGCCAATACTGATAAGTGATCAATGAAACCACCTGTATTTACATAATGGTATATTCCACATCGAGGCAATACTGTTCAAAGCACTCAATTCAGACATTAAATGAATTGATGATTACCGAAATACTATACTTATATTTACATCAGGATGTAAACTTAAACACAGTAATGTTTTTATTGATGTCATAAAACCAGTAATTTGCAAAGTAACATCTGTTTTTTTTTTATTTGACAGCCGAATAATTGTTCAGTATTTCAAAAAATTGGATTATGAATTTTGGCAAGGACATAGCTAAAAGAGTGTGCGGATTACTTTTCCCTTGATTAAAAAACTACCTATGTGTGTATGGTTTAAAAAGTGTGAATATATATCGCGCTTAAAAATTGCCAAAAACCTTGAGAAAGGAACCCGGATGTTTCGGATGATTATTTATAGACTTTTCCCGCCTTTAAGGAAACATCGTCTGTTCACGAAGGAAAAAGGTAAGCACGAAGAGTATATATATATATTTTTTTTAAGAAAATGTATCCTTAAAAAATGTATATAACTTTGATTATTTTTAATGAATTGGTCTTTCTTTTTTTTTTGGGGGGGGGGGGAGGGGTCTATCGGTTCATACATGAGCCGTTAAGTGAAATTTTAGAGAGAAAAAAAGCTTCTCAAACCCATTAAGTTGTGAATTATTATGTTTTCATAGGAAGCAATTAATTAATTTGGTTTAATATATTCTAGTTATAAAAATGTCCAATTAATACTGCAACATACTGAACATCAAAGCAGGCAATGATCAGTAGGAACAAAGCAGAAAATTCTGATAATTCCAATTATGATTCTGTGTGATGTTCTGTTTTCAAAAGAATGAAAATAAAAATTATGGAAATTTTACAGTGATGTCTCTGGTAACAGATTTTCCATCGTTAGCTTAAATCGAAATGATTAACGTCGTTCTTAATCTATTTCTATTAGAACACCATTGAATGGTAAACAATTTGAAAACCGCCACTTGTTTTCAAATGCGTAGAAATTGTTGTGATAATTGTATACAAATTGTATACAGAATTTAAAAGAAATTTTAGTTGAAAATGTTTTTCTTTAATGACGTTAAAACAACAAAAAATGTTTACGAATATTAAATTCGTATCTACATATTGTGTCGCCTTGAATCCTGACATAGTCTAATACTTTGAGCAGTGATCCAGGAACATCAACTACATTTTCTGGAGCACATGAGCTCATTTGAATTCTTGTTGAGTATTTCTGGACTGTTATCTGTTTTCTATAATAGTTTTCTGTGTTGTGTTTTGTGAAGCTTTTCGATGTTTTGAGTTTGAATATGGAGTGGTCCGTGTTACTTAGACTTTAGTTGTTTAATTTCCCCATTGGTATTTTCTGTTCACTGTTTTTTATATCATCAGATAAACGATTGCGAACGTCTGTTAGTTCCATCGACCAATTGCCAAAACTTAATCGATTCATCGTGTGATGTTTACCCTAATATCTAGCAATGACATACATATTGATATGCGTTTTTATTCCTTCATCCATTTCATTTACCTTATTTACTGGAAAATTGGGATGATTTGTTGTGACTTACATGTTGCTGGTTGATATTCACCGTAAGTTCAGAACTAAGAATTTAGGTAAATACCTTTGCGAAATGTATGATTAAGTATACATTTTTATTTAAGGGTAAGGTGAGGTCCACCTTCAGGTGCAGGATTTTCTCGCTCCATTGATAACCCATTGGTGAGCCGTGGTGTAGTGGTTAGTGCATCGGACTACTAACACAAAGGTTCCTGGTTCGATTCCGGTTCGGGATGAAAATTTCAGGAACTTAATTTTCGGCTCTCCCTTGACACAATTCGCGAGTATTGTCTTGAGGAAACGATGATAGTCCGTCGGAAGGTAACGATAAATGGCTGACCCGTGTTAAGAGAGAGACATATTTCTTGCACGTTAAAGACACCCTTGTAGATTTCGAAAACGAGTAGGCTAAAGCCGCTACAAAGTAGCACTCGCACCTGCAAAGTGGAAAGGGATTTATATAAGTTGTAAAACTTGTTTCCCGATCCACTAGAAATAAATATGTTTAAACTAACTCATTGGTGACCTTCGACTCTTATCTGTTCTTTGATCTGGTTCTTGTCTCTTTGAAATATTCCCCATTTCTATTTCAATTTTATAAAAAAAACATTGTTTGCGTTAGAATACTTTCGCAACATCATAGATCTATAACCCATAGTGGGTATTACCTTCATTGCAAACCCTAACCTGTGTGCCCTTGGTTGTAAAATTATCTAAATTGTAAAAATACAAATAAACCATGCATCTAACAGCTGAGCCATATTTGCACTTAAACATAAATTATTGATATTTTCAATCAAGTATGCACGAGTTAAAACAGAATTAAGTGAACAATATCATTTCAGTCACTGAACAAACACATAACTTGATATGCAATAAATACAAAAGCATTACATCTTGAGTATGCGCAGACACAGCAAATTTTATATCGAATTTCATTCTTTGAATTTCTTTCCTTTTCATACTGACAGTGTAATGGGGTTGGGATTCATTAGGAGTTTTTCTTTGTATATATACTTGCACTTAACAGTAAAGACATTATTATATAATTGAAACGATGGTTAATGCCTCAAACATTTAAAACGATGCATTAAAAATGGTACGAAAGCCTCATTTTCAATAAGATGAAAATAGGCCAAGGGAACAAAGACAATGACCTCAGTCTCATATTTATAGAAAAAAAACAATCTAATTTGAACCAATATTACACTAAAGAAACCATTCGAAGACAAGATGGAATTAATAAAACTGACAAACGATCATATTTATAATGACATGTTTCGATTGTTGTAGATGATTTATTGAATGGTATTCTATTTTAATTCAAGCCCTAAACTGGTTTTTACATGCCAAAAAATGCAATGCATTCTAACTACCCACGTAATAAGAACATATTTTTGAAATTAATCTAATTCACATTTTGTTCCAGTGTGGCATAAGTTCCCGTATGAGGCGAATTGAAAGTGACGGAAAATATTTCAAAGTCAGTTGTTTTAGAATGCGAGTCGTTTTGGTTTTATTTATTTTTTCGTGTGGTAATTTTGTGTGAGTGTGTGTGTGTGTGTGTGTGTGCATGTTTGATTAAGAATATTTTTTAAATCAAAATTCAGTGACTGTCAGTAATACATGTTCAAGTCAGAAATAACCTTTTAACATTTGAGCGTTTTTGGGAATTAATATGGACGACTTTGATTAATTGCGTAATGATGTTCGATATTTCTTCCGTGCTGTTCAATAATAGCTTAAAATACCATAAAACAAATTCCACTTCTTGTCATAATTGTCTTTGTATCAGGACAAGACACTTATCCCATCAAAATAGAGCTTACATGTCTGTATGTTTAATCAATATATTTAAGGAATATAATGATGTCATATTAGAAACAATCTTTTAATATAGTATTACATTATTGCATTTTGTCGAATGGCTTTTTCGGTGTGCCAATTTTACTCTAATATTACTAAATTATAATCTTTTGAAAATTTTAACAATGATTATGGCATCGTGAACTAGTCGTGTGTTGAATACCTCATATAATTTTGTTTGATTTGTGAAAAAAAAAGGGCAAAAGTTTCTATACATAGCAGATAGACGAAAAATGTAAATTTTCTCGTTTTAATATTAAATACAACTTTGAAACATATGTTTTCCACAACGACATATCAGCAAGATAAAAGTCTGCCTCAGACTAAACGATCTCAATCCTTGACCTTTTACTAAATATGGTGATAGTTGTAAAAAGTAAAATCACAAAAATACTGAACTCAGAGGAAAATCAATTTGGAAAGTCCATAATCACATGACAAAATCAAAAAACAAAACGCATCAAAAACGAATGGACAAGAACTGTCATATTCCTGACTTGGTACAGGCATTTTCAAATGTAGATCGAACATTTGTATCTTGTGTTCAACCTTAAAAGAATGACCGCAGAAAATTGACAAGAACCAAGGTTTTTTTTCTGTACTGTTGAAATGACCATTGTTGAATTTGACAAGACGA